>NW_028274822.1:78655816-78808879 GCF_037043125.1 Eumetopias jubatus | reverse complement strand
ATATACCCAAATTAATTCAAGCAGGGGTTCGAGCAGATGTGTGTATAGCACCATTCATAGTGGCATTATCTACAGTAGCCAAAAGGTAGAAACAACCCAAGCATCCATGGGTGGATGACAGGATGAACAAAAGGTAGTATATACACAGAATGGAATATTATTCTGTCTTAAAAAGAAATGAATTCTGACACATGCTACCACATGGATGAACTTCAAAAATATTATGCTCAGTGAAATAAGCCTGACAGAAAAAGAAATAGGGGATGATTCCACTTACATGAGGTACCTAGAATAGGCCAATTCATAGGGGCAGAAAGGAGAAAATAGGTTATCAGGGGCTGGGGGGATGGGAGAGAGGGAGTTAGTGTTTAATGGGTGCAGAGTGTCTGTTTGAAATGATGAAAATGTTCCAGAGCTGGCTATTGGTGATGGTTATACAATATTGTGAATGTACTTAATGCCGCTGAGTTGTATATCTAAAAATGGTCAAATGGTAAATTTTAGGCTATGTATATTTTATCATAGTACAAAATGTAAAAAAAAAAAAAAAAGTAAGGGAGGGGATTGGACAGATGGATCTGTAAGGTTAGTGACTCTGTGAACTTAACTTTGACTTTCCAGGCTGGATAAGAAGCCACTGGTTTTACTATTCATTTTAAATACACACATTGAAGCCACATTCCAACCTCCTTTTGGGGCTCACCGTATAGCATCTAGGACAGTGTTCAGGTACTTAATCCTGGTCTGATGTGGGTCTTTTCCACCAGTCTGTGGCAAAAGGAGTAAAAAACCACTATGGGCAATATTGTGTGTTTTTCAACAAGTGAGATTTATCAATTCAGGAGTAAATTCTTTATTCTGAGATCATGTTTTCTCCCTCCTACATTTTGGATATAAAGTGTACTTGATTTTGTGAAATGATCATACTTATACCTGACCAAAAAAAAAAAAAAAAAAAAAACCTGGCAACCTCTGTTTATTTCGTTTATTTATATTCTAAAAGTTATATTTGTTTTCGGAAACCCAACATCGAGGAATACTCACTTCTAACTTAGAAGAGGGCAGTAGTCTGGGTGGGATGGATGGACAGAGAGACAGATGGCTCCCTGGTGCCTCTAGCTGTGGTTGAGAAGGGACACTCATCTGTGGTCTTAGAGTTCATGAGGACCCCCTCCTCCCCTCACCCCCTCCCACCCACCTTCTTCATTATTCCCCTTCTCTGCTTTTTTTTTCTGGCTCACTTAACCGGCCTGGGCTCCTTGCCTTCAACTGGCTTGTTTTGGCTTCTGACTTCATTCTGGGTTTTCTTTCTGTATGGCTTCCTGGCTTCTCCTCTTTCCCTTACCTTATGGTCCTGAAGAAGATTAAAAGCCCTGCCTCTTTCTGGAAGCTGTCGCAGGTAAACCCACCTGCTGAAGCATTCCTCTCCTCTGAGCTCCCTCAGTGTCTGTGTATTTTGATGACCATTGGGGAAATTTCACAGTGGGGGTTCTCATGGGCTTCCGGCGACTTTCATTCTCCGAGTTTAGTTATTGAAAGCACACGCTATCCAGCATGGGGTAGAGGTGAGGGGGGCAGGGTGCACAGGAGTGAACAAGGCAGACGGGTTTCCTCCTTTCTGGAGCTATGTTTTAGTAGAGGGAGACAGGGGAAAAGAACATGTAATAAACAAGATGATTGCAGGTGGAGATAAGAGCTGTAAGAAAATAAAACAAGCTGATTGGGGAAATGAGAAGAGGAGAACTGTTTACTGTGTGGTCAGAGGAAACTAGCATTTGAACTGAGATCTGAATAAGGAGTTAGTTATTTTAAAAAACCTAGGGGTAGAATGTTCCAGGCAAATGGAATAGCAAATGCAAAGGCTTAGAAGTCAGAACCAGCTCAGTTTGGAGGAATGCTTATGAAGGTCAAAGTCATGTCCTACTCTTCTTAAGGTTCCTCAAAAGCTCCTTATTACCCTCAAGATAAAACCTTGATCCTATAAGGCTTCTTGAGACCTGGCCCCACTCTCCTCTCCAGCCACACTCTGATCACTCCTGCACAAGATCCCATTCTCAGTGTTTCTCAAACGTGAACTTGAATCATTCACCTGGAAGGCTTGTCAAAACACAGCCCTCTGGGTCCCACCTCTTAGAATGTCCAGTTCAGTAAGTCTAGGGTGAGGCCTGAGGATCTGCATTCCAGTCAAATTCCCAGGATCTGCTGATGCTGCTGGTCTGCCCTTCACTCTGAGAACCACTGCTATCCTCTAAGCTCTATCTGATTGCTGGGTCTTCCTACAGAAGAGTTCTCTGCCTGGAGTGTTCTTTCCCTCTCCCTGCCTCCTGGGTCTGGATATCTCAAACTTCAGGTCTCATTTTTTCCAGATTGCAGGAACACAGAGAAGAGGGCTCCTTCTCTGTGCACCTTCAGCCCTCCGAGTCTAGTCCATAATATCACTGCCCACACCAGAGTCACAGCAGTTCACTCGTCTGTCCCCCACCCTGGATGGGGAGCCTATCAAAGGCAGAGATTGTCTTCTTGTTCAAACCTCAGCATTGGGTAAAATCTCTGGCATGTAGCCTGCGCCCAGTAAATTTTATAAATGTGTTATATCAATGAGAAGGGTCACGTGACTTGAATCACTTTGCTAAGAGTCAGCCACATTCTCCGTGGTTTGGGGCCAGAGCCACATTAAATGGTCCATTTAATACTAACTCTGGCTTCCTTCAGCTCGTGTAAAAACTCACAGAACTGTCTTTCCAGGTCAATACCATCTCCCTTCCTTATTTCTAAGTTTCTGAAAGCAGGGAGTCTGGCTTTGGTTTCTGAGGTGCCCCCCCCCGACCGCCTTTCCATCTCTCAGGAGATCCTGTCCACCCCCAAAATCACCTGGCATCGGTCTGGTCAGCACCATGTTCTTTGTGTTTCTTGAACACAGGTTCTCAAGATTCTTCAGGGCCTCTGACCCAGCAAGACACCAGCGAGTGGAGTGGTTAAGAGCAGTCCTGCCGCTCAGCCAGAAAGCACATTAGACATTTAATATTGAAGTACTTTTATTCACCTCAGTAAATGGCTGCCCCTCGGATCCCTCTCCAGGGCCCACTGTCTGCGCTATCCTGGCCACCAGAGCCATATTCTTGGTACCCAGACTGCCCTGTACCTAACATCCATCCGATTAGCCAGCTCCACACTGTCCCAGTAAAGTATATGGAATATCACCTCTGGGTAAGAGCACGGGCTTTAGGATTGGAAAAACCTGGATCTAAATCCCAGCCCTTCTCCTTACCATCACCTCTGTATGCTCGGGCAAGGTGCATATCCTTCTGAGCCTTACTTTCCTTGTCTTTCCTTGTACACAAAAGGTCAATCGCAAT
Organism: Eumetopias jubatus; assembly: GCF_037043125.1. Taxonomy (NCBI): domain Eukaryota; kingdom Metazoa; phylum Chordata; class Mammalia; order Carnivora; family Otariidae; genus Eumetopias; species Eumetopias jubatus. The sequence goes on along the minus strand of NW_028274822.1, from coordinate 78,805,523 downwards.
ACTGGCTTCCCTCTTGGATTGCTCTGAGGAGGGAATGAGATGATGTGTTAATTAATTGATTGATTAATTAGTGCTTAATGCACAGCAAGGCAGATAGTAATTGCTCAACAAATGCTAATTCTGCTATTATTAAAATTGTTACAAGGCACCTGGCTGGTTCAGTCGGTTACATGTCTGCCTTAAGCTCAGGTCATGATCTCAGGGGTCCTGAGATCAAGCCCCATGTCGGGCTCCCTGCTCAGCAGAGAACCTGCTTCTCCCTCTCCTTCTGCCGCTTCCCCTGGTGTGCTCTCTATCTCTAATAAAAAAATAAAATCTTTAAGAAAAAAATTCTTGTTATGAATAGTCTAAGCACAGAAAAACATAAAGAGACTATAGAAGGCCCCCCTGGGAGGGGGGGGGTCCCTGAGAGATACTCAAGTCCAGGAGCTGCTACAGGGTTCCAGTGGGAAATGTGTGTGCATGAAGAAGCCTGGGTGAGATGCAATTAGGAGCGGTGGGGTCTGTGGCAAAAATGAGAGCATTTGAGTTATTCCAGTTCTCTATTTTTACATACCTTGTGGATATCAAGTAGAACACATCTATAGGCCAGGTTCATTCTGTGGGCTGCCAGTTTGAGACCTCTGAGGGCCCAACCCCTAAACTTCACGGATGGGAAAGCTGAGGCTGGAGTTAGGTATAGAGATGCTTGGGTTGGGTGAGGACAGAAATCCTGGCCCTCCAAGCCCTCTTGCCTTTTCCAACCTCATGTAAAGATCCCCTGAAGGATATAGACGGGGCTGGGAGTGATATGCCTGTTCCCAAATAATAAACCTAGGGAATTCTCCATAAAGTCTAGTGGGGAGGGATTTAAAAAAAAAACAAAACAGCATTTACCACTTTTCTAAAAACAAAATTCTAGGACACATCTATTCGTTCATCTTCCCTCCCTCCCCGCCCCCCCCCCACCAAAAAAAAGTAAAAGGGAAATGTAGCCATTCGGGCTATGTACTCTCAGACCAGCCCCTTTGCTTTCTACAGTCTGCTTTGGAGTGTCGCTGCAAGAGGTAAATGTGAAATGTTCATACAGTGCTTGTCCAGAGAGAAAAGATTCAATAGTCCAGAAGTTATCCTGGGCTTTTGGGTTGTCGGGAGCTTGTGTAGAATCTGGCCTTCCTGTAAGGCAAACTGAGTTTCTAGGAGGAAAATGATGCATTAAGAACCGTGGTCACATCACTACACTGACTATCGATTGGTTTGGTAATTATTTCTGCAACATTCCATCCAGGGGCAAAGTGGGAGGGAGGGTGCTGCTGCTGAGAGGGATCCCCAAAGCCCCTGGCTGCAGAAGATGCCTGGCTTCAGCTCTCCCACCACGTCTGCAGTGGACAGGGGCATATGAGCAGACTTGCTTTTCTCTTTCTTGTTCTCTTTTTTTTTTTTTTCTCCCCCCAAACCAAAGGTCAGTTGCCTTTGTCTTCTGCTTCAAAACATTCCAAGAGAGAATTCTGTATTCCTTTCAATAGAAAAGAAGTAACAAACAAAACAAAGTGAACCACATTCAGAAGTTACAGCCTATCTTTAAAAGCAGAAGGCACTAGAAACAATATCACACACACACACACACACACACACACACACAGAGTAAGGTGAACCAAGGCAGATGGAAGACTGGCTTTTAGATTTAGATGCAAAACTGGGTTCTCTTAGGCAAGTTCTCTTTCCAGCTTTCTGTTTGGGGGAGCATGGATTTGTACGTCCATATTCAAATCTAAATATTACAGTGGCTTAGTGTGGTTGATATGATACCCACAGTGTGTGCATCACAAGTATGTGTCGCTTGTCGGTAAAGGAGCTAGGCTACACACCTCTGCACAAAAGGCTGTGGAATCTGGTGCTGGCCCTGCCCCTTTCCTGGCCTGGAGAAGGCAGGATCAGGCTGTTGCACAGAGAAATTATACAGTGTGCCCTGAACTTCAGTAATTTATTTTTTTTTAAGATTTTTTATTTATTTATTCAACAGAATGAACCTATGAGCACAAGCAGCGGGAGGAGCAGGCTCCCCACTGAGCAGAGAGCCAATGCGGGGCTTGATCCCAGGAGCCCGGGATCGCGACCCCAGCCAAAGGCCGAAGCCCATCCGACTGAGCCCCCCAGGCGCCCCTGAGCTTCAGTGATTTAAATACAACTTTAGGATTTCTGTAGCATCCTTGCCTCGCCTCTGCTCTTAGGATTTGCACTTTTAAAACATGAAACAACTTTGAACGAGAAATATTATCTTAAGTGGAAGGATAAAGCATAAAATATTTTTAAATTATACATGGAGAGGGAGAAGAAGGGGCCTAGAGAAGACAGGGCATCCAGACTTGTCCGAATATACCTTTTTGGCACATTTGACTTTAGAACCGTGTAAATATTTGACATAATTAAAAAAAAAAATGAAGTTATATTAAGAAGTAATCCCTAAAAATCAAAAGTAAAAGTAAATAAATAAAACTTAATGTGATTCTATTCCAGCTGGTTTTAATACACAGTAAGTGAGGTTAAAAGAATCTTAAACTGATTTCAGTAATCCTATTATGGGTGGTAGTGGAAGTCTGGGTGTTCTGAAACAGGCATGTGTGGTATTGTGGGATAAAGGAAATGAGTAATTATGTTGGTGTTGCTAAACTTGGATTTTTGGCATGTCAACAAGGAAATACAAATGTAAAATTTATGATTTATAAGAAAAACCTTCCGCTCTTATTTGAGCTAGAAATGTCAGTAGAAGCTGGATATATTTTTTATCTAAAAATCAAATCTCCTAGGTCTCGATGCTAAAAAGTCCTAGGAACAATGACTGACTAACGCAGTAAAGATGAGTAACCCCGGCATCCACGGAAAGGCCCCAGTGCTGTTTGGAGAAATGGCTGATTCTAGGTCTGGACAGCTTAGCTTGGAACTCTGATATATCAGAAAGCAACAAAGGCATCAGAGGCTTCTAGGATCATAGCAAAGGACTCAGACTTTCCTGATTAAAGGTGGGACAATTATAGCATTATTAAGGATACTAATGGCAATTAGTTGAAACATACTAAGTATATTTAAATATGTAAGTTCATCCTAAGTATTAAAAAAAAAAAATAATCACTCACTAATACCTTATAAGGATGTTAGTATGCCAACCTATTATTTTGAGCTGGTAAATAAAGGGAAAGGATCAAGTACTTATTCTGCCTTTTCTATACAATGGTACCCTGAGTTGCTCAACTAGTTGATGAGGGGCTACTTCTCTATGGAACTATTATAGCTAATACATGAAAAATAAAGGCGAGAACACCACCATTTTGCAACCTTTAATAAATTAATAAATTAGGCAAAGATCTTTAGTGTCAGTTAGCATGACAAGAAAAGAAAAAAATCACACAGTATTAACCTGGTGGAATTTCTTTTAACATAAATCTGATAAAACTTCTAGGTCCTACCATCACCTTAACAGGAAATAGAGGGCACAGAGAAACGTTATCAATGCTACAGGCATGCAATCAGGAACATACAGATTAGGGGAAAGTTTGCTAGACAAAGAGCCAAGTTTCTTATCAAAAACAAAGAAGAAAGAATGATGGAATGTGAATATGTGGGAGGGGGGTCGGTTTACAGATGAAAGGATACTTAGGGAGGATGCATCCGCCAACCACAATGAATGGGCATATTTGAATCTCAATTCCAACAAACAAACACTGAAAGACTGTTGTGGGAAAAGTGGACATTGACTGGATATTTGCAGATCTTAAGGAATTATCGTTAATTTTGTCTAATGTGATGATGATATTGCAGTTATGCTAAAAAAAAAAAAGGCAGTTCCTACCTTTTAGAGATACATCCTGTAGTATTTCCCACTGGAATAATAGTGTCTTGGATTTGCTTCAAAATGCTTTAGAAGTGTGGAAAGTGGGTCAGACTAAGATAAAAAAATCAACTATGTATTGATAATCATTGAAATTAGAAATGGATACAGGGGCTCATTATGTTAGCTCCTCTACTTTTGTATACGTTTGAAGTTTTTCTATAATGAAAAGTTTTTTGAAAAGTGACTCACCTCTTTACCTAACAAATTTACTCAAAGAGGACATTTTAGAAATGAAAAACCAGTATCACATGTCCACAGTGGAAAATAACTATAAAATAAATCCAATGAAAGCAAAGCTATTATTAAATTCTCATTGTCCAAGCTTCTGAATCTGAAGTCATTTTTTTCATTGTTGAAAACTAAAGTGCTGAGAGCTGTGTTCAAGACCTGTCAAGAAAAATCAAGGTATAGAGGTTTACTTCTGAAAGTAACCTAATGGCTAGGAAGAAAATTGATTGAGAAAGGGAACACTTTCTCACCATATATGACCATGCTCCAATATTATTCAGTGCTCTCTCTGCCTGGGTACCACCTAAAACTTTTCTAGGGAGTACCACCAGCGTTCCAAGGAACACCACTTTGAGAAATAATGGTATAATATCATTGGCTTTTCAAACTGGACAGAATAATTGCATAGACCACACTTTTCCATCGCTGTCTTCTCTCGTCTTCAGCCTCTTCCTTGAGTATACTCAACTCTTTTTCTTTTTTTTTTTTTTAAGTGTATTTATTTATTTATTTATTTATTCATTTGAGACAGAGAGATACAGAGAGAGCATGAGCAGGGGGAGGTGCAGAGGGAGAGGGAGAAGCAGACTCTGCGCCGAGCAAGGAGCCAGACGTGGGACTCGATCCCAGGACCCTGGGATCATGACCTGAGCCAAAGGCAGAGGCTTAACCATCTGAGCCACCCGGGCGCCCGAGTATACTCAACTCTGTTTCAATGTGATGTCATTGCACATACTGAATCTTCTCACCACTCTAAGACTCAGTTTCCAAATCTGCAAAATTCAGACAATGGTGGTTCATTGCTCATAGAGTTGTTGCAAGGATTAAATGAGGTAATTGTATATCAGAGGTTTAGCACAAGTGGTGACTATAAGGTCAAGCATAGTGACGTAAACATGGTAAGCACAACTATTATTATTATCTGGGACAGCAGTGAATGTATGCATCTTGTAGACTCTTGGGAACTATGCAGCCAGGGGAAAAAAGGGATTCCTGGTTTATCTATGTTAGTCCCGGGGCATTGGAGGCAGTGTATATCTATGTACTAGAAGAGAAATGGACAATTAACAGCAAAGGTGGGATTCAGATTAGACACAAGGTGGGACTTTCAAGGGGTGAGGATTAGTAAACCCCAGTAGTGTAATCATTTTTTCCTCCCCAAAAGTCTATATGAAGAAATACAGAATCTTGTAATTTGAATAGTTTAGCATGAAGTGTAAAGGCACAAGGACAGATGAATTGGTCTCATTATCATATTTCCCATTATCTCAGAAATTATTTGAATCATTCACTGTTCATTGGACATCTGGAAATGGGTACAGACTGTCAAGTACCCTGATGTCCCTTGATGCTGGTGGATAATGATCAGTTTCATTGTACTTGGAGAAGTCATGGGCACAGATAGAGTAAGGATTTTCCCCAGAGTAACACAGTAACATCAGTGAGGTGGGATTTGAACTGCTTTAGGTCGAGGGGTAACTATTTCTCTGAGCTGGAGCTGCTTCCTCCTCAGATCACTAGGAGGAAGGATGCCTAAGAATCTCTTTAGCTCATGCTCTGAGTGCCTGGATTTGCAACTCCTAGAATCACTTCTCCCTGGTCTCCCCTCTTTCTAATGGCAGAACAATACCAATCAAGCAAAGAAGCATCCTCTAGACATGGATGGCAAATTGATTTGATCTGGAATGCCAGCTTCAGCCAGTTAGGGGTAGCTCTTTAAAGAATGTGTTGAGAAGGATTCTGAGGTCTTCTCCCAGCAAGAGTGCCGTAATGGACTGGTGAACTGCTGGTGGATGTTGGCCACCAGCAGACCACAGAGGACAGGCAGCAACTGCGTGACATACTTGTATTCACTAACCAGCGTATTGAAAGATTGCAATTTATGAGGTGGACTGTTTGCACCTAGGAGGACAGAGCAATTCCCTGAGGGAATGAGAACAAGATGGTTGTATTTTGATCCACTGATAGAATAACTGGGGCTTATGTCATATTGGAGAAGACCTACAGCCTAAGTCACATGCAGCACAATTGCTGCTTCTCTCTGTGCTATGCTGGTCGCAAATATCACTAATCCATCATAGCAGGCTTTCTGGGACATGACTTCAGAATCTTTCTCAACACATTCTTTAGGTAGCCACTACTAATTGGTTGGTGTTGGCATTCTAGACTTGATAAGGTGAAAAGGAGACAGATGTTAGGCAATGGGACCCCAGAAGGTGAATTAGACTGTGTACTCCTTCAGGGAAGGGATCATGCCTTGTTTATCATTGAACCCTCCATGCCCGGGATTGTACCTAACCAAGTTGAGGCATTGCTGAATGATTATTGAACCAAATAAGGACTTGTGATGCCAACAGCTGTCAATTCCAACAGTAGCAGCAATAAGCAATAATACCTACCATTTAATGGGCATTTGCTATGAACCGGACACCATGCTAAATCCTTTACAGGGAATATTTCATCTAATCCTCACCGCCACCATAGGAGATGTGCATTAATATCTCCATTTCACAGATGGGGAAGCTGAGGCCGAGACTTGTAACTAGCCCAGGGCCATCCAGCGCAAAAGTGGCAGAGCTGGGCCTCATACCCTAGTCGGTCTGACTCTAAAGTCTGTGCTCTTAAAAATACCAATAATAACTTCCGTTTTAGTAAACTGTTCCAAACACCATTCTGTGCCCCGGACACGCATTCAGTCCTCTAATCCTTACATTTAAACACATGATATTTACTCTCTATAGAATCTTCATATTACTGATATGGAAACTTAAGCACAGACATATGAAGTCACTACTCCATGATCATGTAGTTAGGAAGGGGCAGAGCTGGGATTTGAACCCAAGTAGCCTGGCTTTGATGCCTGGGATTTATCACCCAAGATTCACCATTTAGGAACCTCACCACCACGACTCTATACATGGTTCATTGGTATCTGGTAGTTTTTACACATTTCCACCTGACCATCCCACACTTCACCTTCCTCACCTTTAAAAAGGAGTAAGAGCAGGTACCCCTCCTACCTCTTGCTACAGTTCTAGGGTCAAAAGAGGCAATGTTATGCAAATGGAACTTTAACAACATTCTGGGAACTTAGAACCAGAACAGGCTGAGAGATGTTGATTGATCTTGTGGGGGTAGGATCCCAGCTACATCCCCCCCACCCCCGCAAGTGACTCAGTTCAGACCCCAAATGTCATGACTAAAGATGGTTTTAAATATCTCAGGCTACTTAAGGGGCCAGCTCTCAATGGCATTTAAGATGACAGTCACCTTCAGGGTGGGCAGTGGGCCCAAGAGTGATAGCAGAGTGGGGAATTTGGGCTGGGGTGTAGGCAGGAGACAAGTAGAACCTACTCTCTACTTTCCTCCTCCTCCAAGCTCCCAGCCCAACCCCACCTCTGGGCTGCTGCAGCCCGCTCCAAGAAGCCGGCAAGTGCATCTCTCGTTGTCGACCAGAAGGGGTCACTGCAGAGCGAGCAGTGCTCTTAGTCACTCTCTTAAGCAGGCACACAAATACCCAAATACACACATATCCAAAGCTACATACATTTCTGGATCCATACATCCATACTCTGTTTCCCCAGGGTTCTTTCTTCCTTCTCCTCCCCCGTCTTATTCTCTTTGCCTTACTTCTCCCCTTTCTCTCCCATGCCCCTCCTCTCCCTTTCAAAGAACTTCTGAAGTTCACATTGGTACCCAGGTCTCTTGGTCTCTGTCCCTGTCAGCATCAGCCAGAAACATGGGTTTGTTCTGGCTGTGGCCCAGACCTTGTGCTAGGTGCTTGGAGGCCTTTAAGAGTTGGCAAGGCCTCCTTCCAGGAATTTGCAACCTGGGGAGTGGGAGTAGTAACTCTTCGGAGATTAAAGGGCTCCAAGGGAGAGATGCGCCGAGGGGTCCTGCTACTGTCTCTTTTTCTTAATGAAAACCCTGGGGGTGAAACTAGAGAAATTCTGCCCAGACCGTGTGCCTCTAAGGGTTTATTTGTGATTCTGAACTCTCACTTTCTGGGATTAGGGTTGAAGTGGGAGAGGGGGTAGAAGATGGGGAGCGAGACCTAAAAGTAACTATCCCCCTGTAATCCTGATTTCCCCCCTCAGATCCCTCTCTCTAAGTGCTTTACTTTTCCAAAAGGGACTCCTTTCCTGAGACAAGCTATGTTAATTTCTTAACCACTTTTCTGTGGTTGTGGCTAAATTCCCCAGGAGTGGATGGGCTGGGGGGGGGGGGTGGGGGGCACTCTTTCCTTTGGACGGGTTTGGCAGCGGGGACATTGGGCTGGCTGGCTGTGAGGCACAAAAGAAATCTTCCTTACAGCGCCGCAAGCACAGATGTAGCGCTGCGCCCCTCTGCGGGCGGGGACCTGGCTTGGCAGATGGCGAAAAGCCGAATTGGCGAAGGATTGTCCATCAAATGGCACTTTCTGGGTGGTGGGGATCTCGTGGTGCCCAGGCACAAAGAGGAATGCAAGGGACCCCCCTTTGCTGGCCCAAGCAGTCTCTCCCAGAAGTGAGAGGGTCAAGTTGGCTTGGGCGGCTAGGTTAAGTTTTTTGGGGTTTTTTTGTTTTTGTTTTTGTTTTTTTACTCCCCCCCCCCCCACTAGAAGATCTGCCACAAGACTTGCGAAGGGGATTGAGAAGGGAGGTGGCTGGGCCCAGAGGACACGCAAGAAGAGATGGGGGAAGGGGGGAAGGCCTGCTATGGCTGGGGAGGAGAACAGGCTGGGAAGCAGGATGTCCTGCCTGGTTCAGTTCGGAGTGCCGGGATTGCCTCTCTGAGGGGTCAACGCCGCAACTCTGTCGCCACGGGGCCCTGGTGACAGGCACATGCCCCGCCCTTTCTCCTCCCAAGACCTGCGGGCTTTTGTTATGCAGATGGCGGCAGGAGGCTGTGCGGGAGGAGGAGGAGGGAGTTGGTAGGGAGGAGGAGAGACGGAGGAGTCGGCGGTGGGGGGGGGGGAGGAAAGTGCTGCTCGCGCGACCAGCCTCCTCTTCCAACGTCACATTGTGCGAGAGACAAAACCCGGGCGCGCCTGAGCTCACACGCGCACGCACACACAGACGACCCCGTCGCCTCTTCTCTCTTGGCACTGCCGAGAAAGCCAGCCCTCCCTTCCCTTCCTGGGGCGCGGAGGCTTAGCAAGCTCAGAGCTCAGCCCAGACACAACACAGAAGGCGAAGAAAGACGGCGGATCAGCCTTCTTTCTCCCCTGCCTGCCTGGGCTGAGGCGCCCCATCCCCCGCCCTGAACCCCCGATCTCTGCCACCCCACCCCTCTGGGTTTCACAAGGACTGAGCCCGGAGCCGGGTGTGCCCCCATTTGGAGTCCACGTTTCAGCACTTCGGACAGCGCCCGGACGCCCCGGGCCCCTTTGGGTTGGCTATGGCGAGCGTTCAGCAAGGGGAGAAGCAGCTTTTTGAGAAGTTCTGGCGAGGAACCTTTAAAGCTGTGGCCACCCCGCGTCCCGAGAGCATCATTGTCGCCAGTATCACGGCCCGCAAGCCTCTGCCAAGGTAATGACCTCCTTCTTAGAAGGGGAGACCCTGATGGCCCTTCTTTCCTGGCCTGTGTGTCCCCGGAGCCCTGAGGGGTGGATGCAGGCAGCTGGGCCAGGGCGACTGTTTTTTTTCCCATCACTACTCGGTGTCTCTCGCTCGAACATGGGAACTAATTGCCTGTGTGAGGTGGAAGCTGGTGAGAAGGGACAGGGAGTCTTTAGGGGGAGCAACACTCAGTTGTCTGCTGACCTGGCAGCTGCTGTTTGAGAGGTTTTGCTTTCTTGGGGTGGGCGGTGTAGGTGAGATAGGACTTGACTAAGAAACTTTTCTTGGTATCAGAGCTCAGAGGACAGGGGGGCAAAGGAATGGTGGATTTGGGGTGGCTGGGGGTGTTGTACAAGAAGAGAAGATGAAGGTTGAACCAGCTCAAGTGGTGTTCAGAGGTAACGGCACATTTCTATACTCAGCTCAGAAACTAGCGAGCTCTGAACATTTTGACAAAAGCCCATATGCTGTTCCCTCAAATACACCCTAAACAGCACCCTCCTCCACGCCTTTCTGGCTGCCACTGCTGCTGAATTCTCTCTTCTCCAGCATCCAAAACCAGTACTCTGAGCTCAAGAGTCAGGGAGGAGCCTTCCAAGATCGTGAAGATGATCTTGGAAGAGTTTTATTTGGTTTTTCGAAAAGGATCTGATTGCTTTGAACTCAAGAATGAGCACAGACCCGCAGATGGTGAAAACAGTGGGATGGGGGAGAATAGGGGAAGAAAAGAAAGAAAGGCAGAAAGAAAAGAGAAGAGGAGGTGGGGTGAAATGGAGAGAAGGCTGGGGAGAACATTCCAAGACAGAGAAAACCCAATTCTTTTCATAAAGCATTCAATTTAGAGGAGTTTGAGAATGAAAGGAAGAAACCTGTGCCCTCTGTCAGGGAAAATCAAGGCAGTATGAAAACTCATCTTTTGCTGGTGTTGGATGAGTGGTTCAGTGGGAGAAAAAGAACAAAGTGGACCAGGGGAGACCACTTGGAGGATGTATTAATCCTGGCAGGCTCCATTAGAGAGCAGATTGAAAACAGGTCTGTGAAAGTGCTTCAGACAGAATGCCTGTTCTGGAACCACAGGATCTGAACTTTCCAGTGGGTGACGGGGAATCCTATCTACAGAATCAAACTCGGGCTGGAGAACTTTTCGGAGTCTGATGGGAGCCTAGTTCATGCATGTCTTTAGAGAAATGGGTACCACATATCGGGAATGGGTGTGTAGTCGAAGCAGGATGTGGTAGGCTGCAAACAGCAGCCAGTATTTGTGGCTGGGAGGGAGGGGGACACCTCGTGACACAGGCTGGAGAAGGGGAATGAGAACACCAAATGCCGTCCAGGACTGATGTTTCTCTGCTTGGGAAAAGGTTCTTTGTAGAGAGTTTTGACGTCAGCAGTTTTATCTTCCTGGGTTTCAGCCATCCATTCCGCCTTTGGAGTGCACCTACTGTTGGCAAATCCGGTGCTGTGTGGGCCAAAGAATATGCCCTTGTAGAAGAAACTAAAGACAATTTCATTGAAAACTACATGTGTGGCATTTGGTTCAGAGTCTGCCATATATTTCAGGGATGCAGGAAGAGGAGAGCAGATTCGTGGTGGTATTTGAATACAGAAAACGCCTTAAGTCCACCTGACTTGGTACCTTCACCCTTTGCCTATCTGTCTGTTACTGGCATGTCCCTTTCTTGGTCATATTCTCAATCATGTGAATTGCCCGAAGTCTCCTAACCCTCATGCTTTTTGTAGCATTGTTTAAATCCCAACATAATGCATCTGGGACTCTTAACAATAGCCAACCCTCCTCCCCCAGGTGTCATTTCCCTCTAGGTGTCTTTTAACATCTTGGGTCTCCTTACCCCTGGAAACCACTGCTGGGGTGAAAGTCTGAGTCATAAGCCCCTAATTTATGTCACGCTGGAAGGATCTTCTTCGATAGTTCTGTAACAGGTGTGGCCCCTCTGTAGAATAGATTCCAGTTTTATAGCTGTTACTGCTGGTTTGGGGTGGGAAACGAGTGGGGAGCATTTGTATTCAAGTCTTCAGGGAAGGCTGGGTTTGAGTCGTCTTTCAACAGATTGTCTGTAAAACCTGAATCATCCCCATCCCCATCCAAGCCAACCACATCCAGTGAGGTCGGTCTCTGTATCCTTTCTAGTGTTGTATGCTTACTTAACAGTGAAAGTACCATGTTTCCAAAGCTGGGTTCTCAGGAAGGAAAGGGACAGAGACACTGGCATAGCATCAGCTGAGCCCCAGTGGCTTCCTCTAGAGGCAGTCTAAGGACTTGGTCTGACCAGAAATGTCATTTAGTTCCATGAGTCAAGACCAGCACTCAGTCAGCAGATCTGTAGAGAGATGGGGGAGGGATTGGATGAAACACCAGCCAGGCCAGTTCTGTTGGTTACACACTTAATACGTGTTTATAGATGAGGGCTACCCCTCCTCTGAATGAACTTCCCCAGAATATTTTAAGTCTATCTCCGAAGATAATTTAGTACCAGGATAGAAGCTTACATTCAATTGGTTGATTTCATAGCACTATGCATATATCATACAATCACACTCCAAGCAAAACCTCCCCTTGTTCCCCCCTCCCCGCCTTCCTCTCCCCCTCCATGAGGCATACTTGATGAGGCAATAGCTTTATTGTGTATCAGATTGCAAGCAGATGTCTGACTCAAATGTCCGAACGTATAGCAGAGCGGGAGGCAGTATATCATAGTGGTTAAGAGCTCAGACTTGAGTTTCAGACAGACCTGGATTCTTGTTCTAGCTCTGCCATTCAGCCGAGTGTCCTAGACAAGAGGCTGTACCTTGCTGAGCCTGTTTTGTCGGCTTGAAACAGAAATAATAGTAGCCATCTCAGACATTGAATCATGAGGACCGAGTCAGGTAAAACATTTCGCACAGTGTGTGGTCCAGAGTGATTGCTTAATAGACATCACTTCTAAAACAAACCGCTCAGTTTGTAATGGCCAAAGGAAATCAACATTTCCTTCCAGTATTGTGTTCCTCAGGCCTACCCGTTTCTCCCCCAAAAGATGCTAGCAGTAAATATTGTGGGATTTCAGCTGCTGACAGGCCCTGCATTGAGATGGAATTAACACACAGGAGGTGGGGTGGGAGTGGTCCCATCATTCTCTTCCCTGAGGGAAGGTTAGTTGCTTTCTGATAGGACTTTTTAAGTTAGGGGGTGGAGGGCCGGTGAAGAATTATCTAGATTCAGAATGGATTGCTATAACATCCCCACAGAGTATTCTTTTCATTTGTGTAGAGATGACCAGGTACTGCCAGTCCAAAGAAGACTGAAACTCCTGAAAAATTAGTTTGAATCCCTAGTTCCATCAAACCTAGAGCGACTGTATAATTTATTATTCATATCAAGAGCGAAAGGTTTGCTGTGAGTAGTTATTCCAGAATGGAAGATGTAACGGGGACTATCCCAGGCCACCTGGGATGTAGGGTGGCCAAAGTGCAGCCTCACCCTATACGAGCTTGAAAGACGGTCAGCATGAATCAGTAAGATAGTTGGAGAGTAAGAGACCCCTTTTTTGTCCCCACTGAAGAAGTACAGTCATTTCTCCTGGCATTAATTAATTCTCTTTCTTAATTGTTTGGCCCAGAAAAGTTTGTACCCAAAAAGTTTATGCTCAAAGCGGAAAACTTAAGTGTCTGAGGCTAGACCCAACTGTAATAATCATATCACCAGAATAGTAGCTGAGGACCTAATGAACATGTAAAAACCATTTGAAATTAGCATATCAATTGTTTGTGGACGCAGGAGTGTTTGTAAAGGGCTAGAAAGGCGGCCCTTTTAAATGGAATAAGCAATTCCCTTTACAATTCTTTTGGCAAGCTATTAATTTTCTTCGAAAATCCTCTCTATGCAGAATAGTCCAGAAGCAGACTTCAGCCCAGGTCTGTCCAAAGGATCATAAATTCCAAACTATTGGAGATTTTACTGCATAAAGGGAAAGATGGCCAAATTGTGAGGCAGGAAAAATGCCTTTGAACCATTTAATTCCAGACTCCCCTTTGTGCCAAGAGATCAGTTAGCACATTTGTGCTGACTCTGTCCTCGGGAGCAGAGTGAGGGGCAGCTGGGAGGTGATTTCCTGACAGCCTGTGGTTAAAAACCAAGGTACTGAGGGTCATAGAGAATGCTTGCCCTGGCGATGAATGATCGTTTTTCTCTGGAAAGGGAGTGTTATTGTTTGGGTCAAACCTTTCTCCTTGTGAAAGGTGAAATTTGCTGAATGGTATACAGGGGTCTGGGGGGGGGGGGTGGCATTATTTCTGACACAGCTGTTTTCACTTGGCAACCGTGCTGTCTTAAGATTCGGGCTGCAGTAGACACTGAATGAAAGTTGGATGCATTAACTGAATGAGTACATGCAGTCCAAATCCAGTGTCAGATTTGCTCTCTCCCAGCCCACCCCCATTCCTGACAGGCTGGGGATTCTTGATCAACGCCGCCTTAAGAGACACACACTCTGCAGATTTGACTCACACTGGTGTCAGAATGAAGCTCTCGGGATACAGACATCCGTCTGGCTGGGGGAGCAGACATGTCATCTGGTGTGGGTACAGGAGGTTGGACGAAATGCCACCAGGAAGTGCTTTTCAGGGCTGTGTGAGCCTCCATGAACTCCATCCCCGCTCTAGGCCACCAGAAAAGAATGGGGGGGAACACCCCTAAAAGCCTAACTCCTGTGATGAGGAAAGAAGCCTCCATCATGCACTTCCTGCTTTTGTGAGTACCTCAGGCATGCCGCCGGGGCACAATAAATTTTTAAAAATATCCTTTCTTCCAGAGTGACTGTTTTTACCTTCCTGTGGGGTAGAAGGGCTTGCAGGGGCTTAATAAAACCAGAGTTTTTAAATTGCTCGTTACCAAGACTTTCTTTGAGGTGTGAGAGAACACTTCTGGGGAGAAAGGGGAATGGTGGAGAACTTGGGCTCTGAAGTCAGATCTGCTCAGGCTGAAACCTTGCTGTGCTACTTTCCTACCTTTGGACTCTGCTAATCACTCCACCCTCCCTGTGCCTCAGTTTGCCCACCTGCGTGAGACTGAGCTCACAGGGTTGTAGTGAGGAGTAGACAAGGTGATTCATGTAAAGGACATGGTACAGTGCCTGGCACAGACCGAGAGCTCCATCAACAGTGCTCTTGTTGCCCTGACGTGAGTTACCCAATGAGACGTTGGGAGAGAGCCACACCCCTCCACACCTGGGCTGGGTGAGTTGCCTGATGGTGACAGTGGGGCTTCCTTGGCCTTGCCACCTGACCACCTCAGTGCTCTGTATTCATTTTTGAATGTGGTTTTGGCATTCCCTAAAGAGCCACTGGAGATGTGTAGAGCTGTTCAAAAAAATTTGACAGACCCTGATGGCAAGCTAATCAAAAACACTTGTTTCCTTTTACTATTTATTTGCAGATGCTAGTGACTTTTTGGCAGGAACTTGACCTTCTCAATCTTGGTTTCCTCATCCATAAAATGGGGCTAATAATAGCAGCCCCCTCCAAGAGCTGTTGAGAACACTGAATGGGCTAATTTATGGAAAGTGCTGTTTGGCACAGAGGAAGGGCTCCATCAATGTTAGCTCTTACTATTAATAATAAATTATAGTTTTTGTTATTACTATGTGCCAGGCCCATCAAAGAGGAATAGATGAATGAAATGCAGTCTCTCCCTAGGAGGGCCTCGGAGTTTAGTGGCAAAGGTGGACACAGGCACTAGTAGGAATGGCATGAGGCAGACTGTCCTAAGTACTGTAATATGGGTAGGGATAAAGGAAAAGGGGTGTGGAAAACCAGAGGAGGGAGGCACCCTTCATGAGTCATGGAGTCCCTTGCTTATAGTCACACAGTTATCCTTAGTGGGCTGATCTGTGCAATGGGAATGATTCTTTTATTTCATCAATTTTACCTACAAATTCAAGGAATGATCAGAATGAATAAGGCCTTTGTTGCTAGTAGAGTCTTAAAGGAGACCTTTTTTTTTTTTTCTCCCCAGAAGAAAAAAACAATTTAAACTTTCTGGAGGGGACATCATCCGCAGGGGGGCTCAGTGTAAGTGCTAATGAAGGGGGATTGTGGAAAGGAACTGCCCTGATTGTATAAAATTTCCAGCTACTCTGTCATTGGCTCAAGGATGCAGACTCTGGTGTGGACCATTAGGTTTCTCGTCCTTCATGGTCTAGCTAAAACAAAATCCAGTCTGCATTCCTTGAGCAGCCACCCATGGTGGGGGGATTGGAGCAAGCCCACACGTGTCAAAGAGAAAATAAGCCACAGGGAATGAACCACAAAAGGGAAGAAGCTGCATGTGGCTAAAAAACAAAATCATGCTTTCATTCATTGAACAATTTTATTGAGCTCCTACTCGATATAGCAGTGAACAACACCAAGCCCCTGCTCTCACGAGGGAGAAAGGTGATAAATGAAGAAACAAGGTAATAAATGAAGAAATCATAGAAGGTCAGGTTACAATAAGTGTTACAAAGAAGAATAAAGCAGGGGAAAGAGATAGAGGGTGAGGATGGGGCTGCTTTGTTGGATGGAGTGGTCAGGGACCTGGGTGAAAGGAGAGAGCAAGCCGTGAGGATAACAAGGGGAAAGAGTTTTTGAGACAGGGAAGAGCAAGTGCAAGGGCCCTGAGGTGTACGCATGCTTGGTGTATTTAAAGATCGCAAGGAAATCAATGTGGCTGGAGGAGAGTGAGTGAGGGGAAGACTAACAGGGGATGACTCCCTAGATGGAGGCAGGAAACATTTCAAGCGATTAACATAGTAAGCCAGTTAAGGACTTCCCAGGTCCTTGGTTCCTAGGCTGGGAGCATGGAAGGGGTCACAGGAGGGACCCCTGCCCTCTCAATCAGGATCCTAGGTCTGATCTGCTTCTATTGGCTCCTCTCCTTGACTCAAACCCAGCCAGGATGACTTTGAATAGCAGTGTTAGAAGCTTAGCTGGGCCCCTGCATGTGTTATGGACAAGCATGAAATTTACAATCTCTCTGATTGTGATCAATCAGATTAGGAAATTGAAAAACACACTGTTTAGAATTCCAAATAGCAGTGGCAAATCTTGTTCCCATGACAGTGAGGGTTTGGTCTGTCTCTCATATCCATGCGAGCAAATCTAGACTATCTCTCTCACCCAGCCGCCCCCCTTCATGGTGCACCTTTGAAGCTACAGTTTGTTTACTTTCCCTCTCTCTCTCTCTCTCCCCTCTCCCTCTCCCTCCCTCTCTCCCTCCCTCCCTCCCTCCCTCCCTCCCTCTCTCTCTCTCTCTCTCCCTCCTTCCCTCCCTCCCTCCCTCCTCCCTTCCTCCCTTCCTCCCCCATCTTCATTGGAGATTTTGCTGAGGGAACTCCCATATGCCACAGCCTGTGTATGGAGCTCTGTGAAATAAAACACGAATTAAGATGTCATAGAGACAAAGCCAAACCAAATACAGAACAATGCCGAACCCTAAAACAGTCATTAAGTAATTCACGTCTACATGTGTCTGTTCAAAACAAATATTAAGATCCTCTGGACTCGAATGTTTCTCATCAGGAGAATCCCCCCGTTGCCGGATTCCCTGGGCTTACATCCCGCTGACAGCTTCGCTGAGCAGAAACACCAGTGGATCACTGTTCTCCAGCTTCATTAAAAGTTAAGCTTAGGCAAGTGAGCTAGAATTTTATAAGACAGTCCCCACTCCTTTGGGGAGAGACGTGCCATCTGGGCCTGAAATGTGTGTCTTCATGGTATGTGTGCACGCTCACTCATGGTGCAAAGTGGGTGCCGAGCTCCTTCTGTCATTATGTGCCCAGCCCTGTGCCAGTGAGCAAGCACGTTTTATCCATTGCCTCATTCCATTTTCACAAGAACTCCAGGAGAGAGGTATTTGAAAGGCTGTTTTATAGACGAGAAACCAAGGCTCAGAGGTTGGAAGTGACCTGCTCAGGGACACCTGGCTGGTAGGAGGCTGAATTGGGATAAGAAGCCAGAGCTCTTGACTGACGTGTGTCAAGTCTAGTATGCTTTGCAGAGGAGGAACAACTGAGACCAGGGAGGTGGTGAGGCATAGCTTGTGCAAGGCCACACTGTTCGTACGAGGTGAAACTGGGATCTGAACTCGGGTCTGCCTGATGGCAACTACAGTTCTTCTCTACCTCCTGTACCTCCTGTCGCTGTGGTTTGGCTCTTAAGGTTGTGGGTGTTTTTGTCTCATTTTGCTCTTCTTGTTTTATGTCCAATTAGCTTAGGCAATAGCTATTCGTTATAATCCCAACTCACCCCACTCTCTGTAACACTGCCTTTCTCTGTCCATACCCTCTGTACCTGTTCCCCACATCGAGCCAGAAGAACCTTTTCGAAAGGCAAGTCAGCCCATACACACCCCCTCCACCTATCTAAAGCCCTCCATCGCTGTCCTTTGGTTTGCAGAATACAGAGCTGACCCCCTGTGATGGCCTAAAGACTCTCCAGCCCAGCGTCTGTCTGCCAACCTACCCAAGATTGTTTCTGAAATGCTGCCCCTTACTCCCTCCGTTCGGCCACACCCCTCTCCTTTCAGTCACTCAAAATTTCTGTGCCCTTTCTGCCACCGGGCCTTTGCACATGATGCCAGGAAAGCTCTCCCTCTCCCCGGTGCCTAATTTGTACCTACTGTACTTTCAGATCTTAGCTCAAATGTCATTTCCTTGGGGATTCCTTCCACAATGCTCTAGACTAAGTCACACCTTGAATTACAGACTTTTATCATGGCAGGTACCTCTCGGCTCTCAACACGCTTATGATTTTACATTGATTTGTAAGACCCATGTTAAAGTATACCTCTCCTAAGAGACTGAAAGCATCATGGGGTTGGGGACTATGTCTGTGTGCTCCTTGGTGTATCCTTTCATTTGATACCCAGCAGGGGGCCAAACAGTTGTTGGTTGAATGCACCAATTGTAACACTTTCCCCTCATCAAGTCGCTGGCACACCTAATAGTCTGAAGCATATGGAAATGCCAATATTAAAAAACAGCAAAGTTAATTCCTTTGATTTGCAAGAGAAACATTTGAACTGCTGGGGGCGTGGGGGTGGGGTGGGAGACCATGTCTGTCTCATTCCTTGCTGTATCTCAGCACCTCGGACAGTGGTCCATGGTTGGAGATCTTTACATATTTGTTGAATGAATAAATAATGAGGGCATGCAGGAATATGCACATGGTACTGATGAGGAAACTCGGGGACTTACAGAGGTACAGCATCAGAATTTTAGGGCTAAAGGGATTTTCAAGATCATTCAATCTCATTGTACATGGGGAGGTCTGAGAGATATGTCTTAGAGTGTGTGTGATGATGTGTTAGAACCACAGTGTTCATGTATAATTCGTAAATAATACACGTATATGGGGGTTTCATTCTCAAAATTTCTTACTGAGAGAGATATGAGATCAAAAGATCTTTAGGACTCACTGCTCTAGTTCAGATCCCCATTTTGCAGACGGGGAGACTGAGACCCCCAAAGGGGGAGGGGTTGCCTGACGTTCATAGCCTGAGTCGGCCTGAGTGAGCTCTGGGTTCAGTGAAGTGGTGTTTGCCCAATGTTATGTTTGTCTTTGAACTTCCCTGCTGTGATCAGGTGGCCAGACACTGCTCTCTCTCTTGCCACCCTACCCCCTGTGGGGAGATACGGCATCCTGCCTCCATAAAGACCTCCTGTGGCATATGCTGCCTGAAGCCTGGTCTGGGGATCCTGATGAGACGTCCGTTTGTACCCAGCCTGCGCCTAGCAGAGCAGGTGAGCAACACCGGCTGTTTCTGGGATCATGTTTCAGAGCTTCCAGCTGATAAGGAGGCTTTTGTTTGGCTGGCCTGCCTTCCACAGCCAGGTGGCCGGTGATTCTGGGGCTCAGCCCACTCCCATAGGGGTAGGTGTCTGGGCAGTGGTGCAGGATGGACTCAGGGCCACTGTTTACCATGTGGATAATTGTTTCCAACAGGAACCCATCATTGTAACAGCACCTTCCATTGGTCAGCTCCTTACAAACCGGCATCACCTTGCTGTGGCATTTAGCTGGCAGTCAGGATGGGAGGGCCGGAGGAGACCTTTGAGGAACTCACATTCAGCCTTTTCATTTTACTGATGGGGAGACTGAGGCACAGAAAGAGCAAAGGGCACTCCATGGAGCATCAGAAAGTTAATGCCAGAGTGATAGCTGAGATGTGGGCCCGCTTGACACCTAGTCCTGAGATACCACACTGCTCAGAGTTCCATGGGGAAGAAGGCAGAAAAACGAATGTATTCCCATTTTACAAATAGGACGAGTGAGGCTCAGAGACGTGAAATGACTTGCCTAAAGTCACATCATGAAGTCATGCTACATCCTCATCTTTGTTCTCACTCAGTCCTCACAAGAGTAAGTGCCTCTTGTGTGTCCATCTCACAGATGAGGAAACTGAGGCTTAGGGTCTTATAAAGACCCAGAATAAACTCTGGGTCTCTTGACCCCCTCCAACTGTGGGACAACGTCTCTGACCCCAAAAGCTTGCACACCCAGCATGGATCCACATTCATTCCTATCAGAAACAAAGAATCGTGATTGCCAGGATCCCTTTTTTAATTTGTGCAAAGGGATTTTACATCTCCCTTCTGATTGTTCATTCATACCTTCATCCAACACAGGACTTCTACTATAGGCAAAGCCTAATAAGGAATGCAATTTTCTCTTCCTGTCAAGTTGTTTACATTTTAGTAGGGGAGACATGTCTATAAATAACCAGCATTTAGCAGGCAGCGCAGGAGTTAATATCATCAAAAAGTGAATCAAAGTCTGAACAGATAGGGCACCTGGGTGGCTCAGTTGGTTAAACATCTGCCTTTGGCTCAGGTCACGATCCCAGGATCCTAGGATGGAGCCCCACGTCAGGCTCCCTGCTCAGCGGGGAGCCTGCTTCTCCCTCTCCCTCTGCCGCTCCCCCTGCTTGTGCTCTCTCTCTCCCTCTCTCTCAAATAAATACATAAAATCTTTAAAAAAGAAAAAGTCTGAACAGATAAAGTGACTAGCCCAAGGTCATACAAGTTAGTTGTGATGCCATGCAATTTTAGATCTCTCCTATTCATAAGCCAAGCTCTATGCTAGGCAGTTTGTAGATATTATTCACTATATCCTCACCCCAAACCTATGCAAGAGATACCATTGTCCCCATTTTGTAGGTGGTAGAAGTGAGGCTCAGGATTTAAGCAACTCAGCCAAGGTTATCACCGTGTAAGGGTCAGAGTTAGGATCACAGCCCAGATGTGCTGCCCCACGCTCTTCTCTTACCCAACACTTTCTTCCCCAGAGGCATGATACAGAGCAAAAAAATGTCACTGGTGAGGCCTAGCTATTCTCCTACTTTTAAATTTCTAGATGATCGCTCTAGTGGAGACTCACCCCAAGACTGGGCTCGGGCTGAGGGGAGAAGGGACTGCCCAGCAGTGAGGCTGACCGCACAGGGCTCAGGGCTTGGAGAGGGCTTGCCCTGGGGTATTTGATGGTCTCCTCCCACACTGGGCAATAACTCAGACGGAGCATCAGCCAGCGGGAAGTGCCTTTCATGCTAGAAGTGCTCTTCCCAGCAAGAGGATTATCGAACCATCCATGAAGAGGGATAACCCTTCAAGACAAGGAGACAAGAGATATTGGTAGTTAACCATATGTTTTCTTGACCAGAGCTAAACTCAGAGATGGCAATGCAGAGGACCACAAGCTGAATCACTGGTGTTGAGGAAGAGGGTGGGATGAAAGATATTTGGTAAGCACCAGGATTTCATACTTCTTTGCACTAACTTGGGGAGTGACTAAAAACAGCCTTGTACTGTAAGTGAGAACACAGGTCCAGAGAGGTTATTTTACTTGTCCCAGTTTGCCCAGCTTGGCAGAACTTGGACCGCCGGCCATCAGTTCATGCATATTACCGTGGAGACATCCAGCATTCCTGCCCCACAGCACCCTTCTGGTCTTGCGGGTCCCCTCCCCGCCTCCACTCTGTCTCTCCTCTCCCTAGCCTGGAGGCAATCTCTTTCTACTCTGGAGAAATCTTTCTTTCTTTGTGTTTCTTCAAGACTCTCCTAAGTCCATAAATCCCCTTTGCCTGCAGGCTTTGACTTTTCCAAAAAGCAAAAGCTGAAAACACTCATATTCTTCCTGTTTTCAGCCCTGACACATGCCTCCCTTGAGGCAAGGAGGTTAGAACCCACTATCTGCTTAAATGGTAAAAAAAAAAAAAGAAAAAAAGAAAAGAAAAGAAAATTTAAAAAAGGGGAGGGCGGAACACAGGGAGGAAAAAAGCCACATAGGTTAGGTCAGTATCTCAAACTATTAACCCACTTCACCTTTCCTTAAACCCCGTAAGCTTCTGCGATGGTACTAGTCGTATCTCCAATTAACAAGTGAGGAAGCTGAAGTTCAGGAAGATTATGTGACTTCTCCAAGGTAACACAGCCAGAAAGTAGATCCAGGATTCAAACTCCAGCTTGTAAGGCTCCAGTAGTCAAGATTTTAAACACCATGTCCCACTAATACACTACCTGTGAGAAAAAAAAAAAAAAATTAAGATTGTCCAGAGATGAGGAGTGACTTTCCCCAGATCATTCAGCAGGTCGGCAGAATGGGAGCCCAGCTGGCTGATCACAGGCACATCAATGTGTACCTACATTTAATGGGCATCCCCTGCATGCATCTGACATGTGCTCATGCTCTTCAGTCTCTAAGGAGGTTATACTCAATTGAACACAGGAATAAAGTTCCAGAGAAGAAAGAGGCATTCCTTAGAGTGTCAGCCAAACTATAGACCCTTGCACCTGAGTAAGGACAGGATGGTGAGAAAGGTTCCATAGAAAGTGTCAAAGGGGGCGCCTGGGTGGCTCAGTCGTTAAGTGTCTGCCTTCGGCTCAGGTCATGATCCCAGGGTCCTGAGACCGAGCCCCGCATCGGGCTCCCTGCTCCGCGGGAAGCCTGCTTCTCCCTCTCCCACTCCCCCTGCTTGTGTTCCCTCTCTCGCTGTCTCTCTGTATCAAATAAATAAATAAAATCTTAAAAAAAAAAAAAAAAGAAAGTGCCAAAGACTTCAACTAATTGGTAGTAGTTGCCTGAAACCCTGTGTTGAGATGGCTTCTGGGGATGTATCTGAGATCAGTGGCAAAGAGTGTTCTGATAGATTAGTGATGTCTGTCATTGGTGCAGGAAAGGGAAGCGGCAGTGTGCACGCTATATATTTATCCTTCCCAGGATGGGGATGCTACAGCTCTTGGAAGGAGCAGATCAAGTACCAGCCATTGAACACTTACTATGCTGTTGGTGCCATGCTTTTTGCATTCACTGTTTCAATTACTGTTGATTGCAGGGCACCCTCTCTCCCCCATTTTACAAATGAGAAAAACAGAACCTCAGAAGGGTGAAGTTAGTTCCCCAAGGCTAAAGAAGCTAGTCGCTGGCTAACCAGCTCTGGTAACTACTGGTAAATACATAAGCCATTAGGCCAATGAATAGAATATCAATAGATGGGCAATCCCAGAACATGTTAATTAGTGTGGAAATGTATACATTTGACCAGAGGGCTTTGTCTTGTTTACCTCCATACGCTCCGCCAACAGCA
This sequence comes from Eumetopias jubatus, assembly GCF_037043125.1. Taxonomy (NCBI): domain Eukaryota; kingdom Metazoa; phylum Chordata; class Mammalia; order Carnivora; family Otariidae; genus Eumetopias; species Eumetopias jubatus. Next base: position 78,782,272 of record NW_028274822.1, on the reverse strand, counting down.
CAGGGCCCAGGAAACAGCCGACATCCATTGCATATTTACTTGGAACTGCGAACAGTGCCTATGCTAGATGCCCTCAGAGGGACGGTTCAGAGAGGAAAGAGATTCAGCTGTGCATATAATGAAAGGGAAGACAGGCTCAAGGGCCAGCCTGCCCACTGCTGATTCTCAGATGCCAAGCTAAGTGGACACATTTCATGATCTCAGGCAAGTCAGGGAGCTGAAGCAGGACGAGGAGGAGGAAATGGGTGTCCCGCACCAAGGGAACTATTTCTGGCTTTGTGTTCTACCAGCAGGAGGCTGGGAGGCTGCAGGAGCCGGATCTGCTGCTGGGGCTTACTCAGAGTCAGGACAATGCCAGTTTCTTCTTGCCGGGAGCACCTGAATGCCACGCAGGAGGGGAAGGCAGTGGGGAGGGGTGTCCTCATGGAGCCAAGTCCTCTCCCGCCACATCTTTTCCCAGCTATGTCCAGCCCCTGTTAAGTTCGGGGGTGATTTATCTTATCTGCAGAGTTGGCATGTTTCAAATTATGAAAGCGTCGTGTGATGGGTAGAATGATTTTCTTTTTCTGTTTCACAGATGAGAAAACTAAGACTAATCGAGTTATTTATAATAATAGCAGCACAACTACAACAGTGTAAGTCAGACATTATGCTAAGCATTATTCCGTATGTGCTAACTCACTGAAGCTTCACGATGCCCTGTGAGACAGGGAATAGTCATGTCCCTGTTTTGCAGAGGAGAAAGCTTGAGGTTTGCAGGGGTCAAAAGTTCATCAGACCCAGCCCCATCTGATTCCAGTCCCATCACACCCGGTCCCATCTGATCCCAGAGCCTGTGCCCTCCACCTCCATGTTATATAGCCTGCCTCTGGACCAGCTCACTCACTTATTAATTAATAATTTGCATTCATATAGTGTTTTATATTTCCCAAATACTTTATGGATATTTGTGCTTTCGAGCTGTGCTCTCACACTATAAGGTAGGTGGAAGAGGTATTCTTTTTGCTTCCCGTCCTTTGACACATCAGAAATGGTGCCTGGGGTTGGAAAAGTGCTTCTGCTCTGCTCTGTACTGTGCTTTGTACAGTACGTATGACATATAGGATACTTTGAATAGTACAGCGAAGTACTGTACTATATTTCTCTTCCCCAAGCCTCAATTTTATCATCTCTAAAATGGGGGAAATGACTTTCTTCCAGGGTTACTGTGAGCATTGGCGATGATAAACTGGAAGAGCCTAACATACCTGGCACATCAAAGAAGAACCCAGTTCCACCTTGGAGTCTACCATTTTATAGGAGTGAGCAAATACTTCCCTTGCTGGTTTTCTTTAACGATGGGGATGAGCAGTTACCAGGTGACTGGCTGAAGTTAGCCTGGTCATCCGTAACTGAGAAGTCATGCCAAGTTTATTCTTAGCAACCTCTTCTTTCCCCTGTACAATTGGTCATCGGAAAGAAAGGGACTCAGACCCAGGAGCCATGAAATCTCCACTCTATTTAATCCCAGTGGACTCTGCATTTCCAGTGACGGGTCCTGTATTCAAGACCCTGGTGGTGTTGGTTTCTACTTGGGCAAAGCCAGACCAGAGCTTTAGCCAGCATTGGGTTAAACTCTTTCTAGGTGCAAGAGGCATCTCTGAAAAAGTAGAGGCAAAAAGAACACAGGAAATGTATTTACCATTGGAACATAGATTTTGTGATTACAAGTCATCTAGCCGTGCACAGCCCTATCCTTGAGCTATAATTATGCTTGTTCTGAGTTTTCTCAAGAAACAGCTAGAGATGGAGGCATTTTGCCAGAGCCTAACCTAAGTGAAAGGTTAGCACTGTCTGTAGTCATGGGATTGCTTGGCCGTTGGAACCTAGGAGGCAGTGCCCCTGGAGAGATGGGGACTTCCTTCCACCCACCCCCCGTCTTTCTTATGAATCCCTCAGACCACTGCAGTCAATTCCTAGCACTCCTTTCTCCAAGGACCATATTCTCTGACCAGGAGAGAATGTCTACTGGCTGATACCATTTGGACTCAAAGAATAAGCAGAATAGATGTCACCTTGGATGTTTCAAGGTCATTAAATGAGAGGAGAGTAGTGAGGGTAGGCGAGAATGGCAGCTATGAGAGATAAACCCTGGGACCTCAGTGGCTTAATAGGCTCCAGTCGTGTCCTGCTCCTGTCTTCGTCCTCTGTGGGTTCAAGAAGGGCTTTGCTTCATGTAGCTGTAGAGGGACCCACCTCCGTGACACGGTTTCGAGGTTATAAGGCATGATCCAGCGGAAAGATGAAGAGAATGAACTGAGGTAGAGAAGTCCCGCTTGGTCTTAACTGCTTCGACCTGGAAGTGACCCAACACTTCCATTGACATTCCGTTGCTGGAAGCTAGTCGCAAGATCCCATCCAGGTGCCAAGAGAGCTAGGAGGTATAATCTAGTAGTGTCTGGGTAGAAAGGAAATGGCGTTTGGTGCCGTCCTCTCTGCCTATATTGGAATTGCCTATCATTCCTGGAATCACATACTAGTGTGAGCCTCTGAGCACTGTCCGATAAGTTTCTTCTCCATATGAGAGGAAGAGGGAAGGAAAAATAAATTACTGTTCACTGAGCATTTACTTTGGTCCAGGCACTATGCCAAACTCTTCATATGCATTAGCGTGTTTAATGTATTAACTCTGTCAAGTATATATTGTTGGTCCCATTTTATAGACAAGGAGAGCCCCAAAGAAAGGAAGTAATTGTTTACGATCACACAGCTAGACATTTCTGGTGCTAGGATTTGAATATAGGTCTTAACCAATAGACCTCACTGCCTAGGTGAAGTGCAATGTTCAAGTGTTTCGGGGAGGATTAAACGTCATGATAGACAAAGCGATCAGCCAGGGCATGGCCCACCATTAACACTTATTTAATGGTGGTTACAAAGAAGAAAACAGGACAAGAACCTAGCTGCCAGAAAGTTCCTCTTTGATCTTTGGGAAGTCATCTCCCCTGATTGCTTTGTCCTTTACAAATTGGTATCCCATTTATTCACTCGAACATTCAGTAACCTGTTTATTGAGTGTGTTTTATGTGACAGACCTGGTGCTGGATGCTTTGGAAGTACAATGAACTAGACGTAGTCTCTGCTCTCAAGGAGCAGAGCTGGGGGTTGGGATGGATTCGTTCTCCCCAGGTTCGTAGAGATTCTAAGAAAGGACACCACGTTTGTCAGAAATGTGGGCCAGTGGCCAGTGAGATGGGATGGAAACCCAATTGATTAGAAGGGTATGTTTCCCATTCATGGGGCAAACCAAGTAAGAAAGCGGGTATAAGGGACTGTCATTTTTTTTTTTTTTTAAGATTTATTTAAAGAGAGAGAGAATACAGAGGGGAGGGGCAGAGGGAGAGGGAGAGATAGTCTGAAGCAGATTCCACACTGAGCACAGAGCCTGGCATGGGGCACAATCCCAGGACCCTGAGATCATGACCTGAGCCGAAACCAAGAGTTGGACACTCAACCGACTGCCATCCAGGCGCCCCTGTCATATTTTTTTATTTAGGCCTTTCCAGAACATTTTTCCTTCCCTTGATAGTGACAGAACCTTACTTCCATGCCAGTCAGGGCCACAATAGACACAATTTTATTTCTCTGTTACCCTAGACATTGTAATTGGTGCAGGGCTAGCATATGATACTAGGAGAGCCAATCTCAGCCCTTCTCCGGGATCAAGTGCAAGGGAGGGGACTCTCAATGGGCTCTAGTGGTGAGAAAGGCCACGCTGGACAGGAGTAGTAATAGTAACACACGGCATTTACTTAGTGTTTACCCCAGTGCCAGGCACTGTGCTAGGCCTTGTATATGAACTATGTTGCTTAATCCTCATCAACACCCTATAAGGTGGGTACATTTTCATCCTCCTTTTACAGTTGAGAAGCTGGAGCACAGAGAAGCGACGGCACTCATTCAAGGTCACACAGCTAGTAAGAAATGGAGTGGTGACTTGAACCCCAAGCCCTGTGCTCATAACCGCTAGCATTATTTCTGTATAGTTCTGTCTGGGGCCCAGGGAGGAAAGGCATGTGGGAGAGCTTTGCTAGGCTTGAGGTACAGCCTCGTTAAGGAGCAGGGGTAAGTGGATTGAACCCATTCACCGAGGCCGCACTCCACTGCCTCCCCTTATTCCCAAGAACTGTGTCATCCAATCAAACCCCCAAACTGCAGGGTGCTGTACCCTCCTTGTCTCCAGCTGTCCTGAGCCCCAGTCCCCAGGGTTCTGGGGCATCCTTTATTCCCGATGCTCTCAGGGACACGCTGCAGTTGTGTAGATCACTATCAAAAATGAGGGCAATTTTATATACATTTTCGGTTCCTATTTCCCCTACTTGCTTTCCCCCAAGGGTTTGAGATTGTTAAGCAGGCGAGCTGGTAGAGGTTACGAGGGGGGGTCACCAACTAAAAGTGAGATATCTCCAGTACATGGATATCTAGATGTGGCTAAGATTCCCAGCACAGCTCCGAAAGGAAGTCCTTTTGATGGGCAGTAGAAAGATCGGAGGGCCACAGGAAGGGCCTTGTCCTCCCATATCTCAGTGGGACCTTTGGATCTGTCAGCCACATACCCCAAAGTCCTCCTAAACAAACCATCCTAGAGAAACTGCTGAATTATCTTTCCATTCTATGTATGACATTATTACAAAATTGTCATATGAAGAGGCGATCAGAATATGTAGTCCAAAAGTCTAAGGAATAAAGTACAGTAGAGATATTTCAGAATGTTAATTTAATAAAAAATTGTGTTACAGTCTGGACTGGGGTTGTTGGTGGGTTTCCCTGGCTTATAAATTTTTGTCACGTGTTGTCCTCTCATTGCAAATAAACATTCACTTAAGGACCTAACTTTATTTTTGAGATTTCATATTCTTTTTTTTTAAAGAATTTATTTATTTATTTATTTATTTATTTATTTATTTATTTGAGAGAGAGAATGAGAGCGAGAGAGAGCATGAGAGGGGGGAGGGTCAGAGGGAGAAGCAGACTCCCCACCGAGCAGGGAGCCCGATGCGGGGACTCCATCCCGGGACTCCAGGATCATGACCTGAGCCGAAGGCAGTCATCTAACCAACTGAGCCACCCAGGTGTCCTCATATTCTTTTTCTTAAAAGGGGGCTTCCAAACTGTGTAAGCTTCAGGTCCCACACACCTGGTTATGCCCCTGGTTCTAAGATTTCCCAAACCATAGGATTTTGTGGTTTTTGTGCTCCAGGGATCCACCATTTATGACGGGGTGATTCCTGCCTCCTAGGACACACTGTCTTTAGGACCTCAGATTCCTAGACTTCACAATCCTAGAAGCTCCCCCCCTCCCCTTTGTGCCCCAGATATTTGTGGACGTCAACGTTGAGTTCCAGGGGCTTGGGCAAAGCACTGCAGTTTCAAGGGCAGCTGCTCCTGTTGGAGGAGGGGCGAAGAGGCAGAGAGCTCTAGCAGGAGGCCTGCTTTTCTTTGAATTTCTACATTCATTAGGCTTTCTCTGTTCTCCATCCTGTGGCTGCCAGGGCTGATGAGAGAACTAGGTAGGTCAGGGTCAGGAGGGGCTCCAGCCGCCTTATTTACAGGCCAGGAAATGGGCCAGAGTGTGGCAGTCTGCTCAGCCAGTCAGCCAACAGCCAGGACTCGAACCCGGGAAGAGACTCCCTTTCCTTCCCACCCTGCTCCCCCAGACTCCGAAGAAAGGAGAACAAGTGCAGAGAAGGCTCTTTGCTTCCCGCTGGGGGAGAAGTGGAGACAATTTCCAGAGCCTGGAAAATAAGAACGTCCCAGTTCCCACCAAGCCACAGGCTCTTCTTGAGGAGCTATTTTCCTTTGTTCCATTGGCAGCACCCCAGTTTCCCCCCTCCTTTGTGATTTCGCTGTATTTCAGGGGCACTGAACTGGTTTACTCAGAGAAAATGGAGAACGCCGCTCAACAGCATCACCGTCCCTGAGGGTGCAGAGTCCAGTGTCTGCGGTTGCACAAAAGCCTAATTTGAGAGAAACAGAATAAAAGTTATACAACAGGCTTGGTCCTGGGTGCAGACTCCCCAAACCCTAGCTGCTTCTGGGGGAGAGGGGAAGGGACAGCTGGGACCCGGCTGCCTTCTGGAGCTCTCAGCGCAAAGCTCTGGGTGAGGAGGGGGTTAACACTTTCCTGGCCTGAGCCTAGAGAGGCTGGATACTAGTCTCTCAAAGCTGAAGGGACTCCATTGTACAGACGGAGAAACAGAGACACTTAGAAGTGTCTTCCCTTCTGAGAAGAGAGGAGGAGTAGTCCCCAGGGAGACTGTAGTACGGGGGTTGCCAAACCTGGCTGCCCAGTGGAATCCCCTGGGGCTCTTTAAAAAATGCAACGCCTGGGCCCCACGTCCAAACATTCTGATTTAATTGATTCGAGGTGATATCTGGGCATCAGGAGTTTTTAAAGGCTCCTTAGGGGATTCTAATGTGCAATGATGATTGAGAACTGCTAATGCAGTTGTGAAGGAACAGAGAGATCTATATTTGAGTCTTAGCTCCACTATTTTATAACTGTGATCTTGAGCAAGTGATTTCACTCAGGTGCACGTAAGTGTTCTCCATCTGTAACCTGGAGCTAATAGTAATATCTAGCTCATAGAGGGTCAAAGTGGGAATTAAATGAGATAATATACATTAAGTGCTTAACGCAATGCCTATCACCTTATAAGTGATCAACACTTGTTGGTTTTATTATTGTCATTATTGTTGAGATTGTATTACTCATGTATCTCATCATTCCAAGCCCCCACATTGGGAAATGAAGGATCGGATTGCTAGTCCACTGATGGATGATTGGAATTCAAGAGACCTGATACTCTTGTTCTGACAGCAAATGAGCTGTGTGACCTTGGGCAGATCTCTTAACCTCTCTGAGTCTAGTTGCCTCATCTTGCCAGATGGATCTCACAGCCCCTGACCATCTACTGTCCAGAGGAGTTGCGAGATTCCAATAAGATAATGGATTTGAATGAGCTTTGGAAACAGGAATGCACCAGAGGAATTTGCGGTATTATGATTATGACGGCCATTTCATCCCCCTCGTGCCCTGGCTGGCCCATCTGTTCTGGGAGCTTTTGGGTCTCTCTCTGCCTCCTTTGGCCACCAGTCCTGAACTGCTCAGTCTGACATTTGGGCAGGTTCCAGGGAGGATTCTGTCCCTCCTCCATCTGCCCCTCAAGTTAACTCTTTTCTCTCCCCTCTTCTGGTCTGCGAGGCCCAACACCTGACTCCAAAGGGTGTGGTGGTGGTGTGTGAAGAAAGGTGCTCATCTTATTCTCTCCCCAGGGTTAGGCAGTAGCCAGACATCTTGGATTTCACCCAGTGGAGGAGTTGGGAGGTTCCTGAGACCTTCTAGATGGAAGAGCAGATGAGGCAGAGTGGGGAGGTAGAGTGGGGATTCAAACCCAGTGTCCCGGACCCCCATCTGGCGCTCTTCTGTCCCACCACCACCCCCCATGGCCTGCCCTGAGCTCTTGGTGATGGGCTTTGGAACACGGCCCTCATCTAGTCCCTCGACTTCTCTTGGCATAGGTCGTGTCGGTGGGAGAATATCAGAGCAGGGGGGTTTGTTGCTTCCCTGAGAAGCTGGGGCTGTCTCCCAAAGAGAATTCATTCGTGACCTTGGCCAAGTCACGTAACTCCTCTGAGACTCAGATTCCTTCGCTAGCCAATGGGAAGACCAACACCTCATTATCTATGGTCACTGAGGTCAAATGAGACCACAAGTGGGGAAAGTGTGTAACCTCTGTTGCCTGCAGTGCCAGTCCTATTGCTGGGGGTGAGGGAGATGTGATGATTCTGCCAGGCCAGATCCCCTGGCTGGAGAGCAGGGCCCGGGCAGAGGCATCTGGGCTGCTGGGAGCTGTGTGGGCTGGGAGGAGGAGCCTGGGAGAAGGCAGAGCTGGCCTGGGATTGGCAGCTGCGGGCCTGCTGGCAGATGGTCTCCTAAGTGGGCCACCCCAGGGTCAGCTTTATGGATTTGCACATTAACCCTTCCCTCCCCAGAGGCCCTCCGACACTGGTACGTTTTGACTTGGACCTGACCCACACAAGTTGCCAGGTCTCTAACTGAGCTGTAAACCAGATCCTGGCCCACCTCTTACCACTCCCCTCTCCACCCCAAGAGAAAAACCGTTCCTTGCTTGTATGGGGCACTTAACGGTGTGCAGAGCCAGACTCTTTGGGTCTTCACAATACTCAGAAGAGGCCGAGACTGATGATTGAACAGACTTTTAACATTTGTCACTTGTATGACTACTAATTTTTGTAAATATTAGGGTACAGAAAAGAAAATGCCACTGCACAGAATAACCACCGTGAATATTTTGGAGTTTAGCCTTCTGGACTCACTGACTCACTCTCATTCTTTCTCTCTCATTTTCTTATCTTACTACTACTTTCGCTATGTCTTAATCAATATGTGATAATATTGGGTATGTTTATTTTTACTTCAGATTTTTTTTTCTAATTTAACAAGATAGTCTGAGTATCTTCCTATGCCAGTAAATATCCATCCACCTCATCATTTTTAATGCCTGCATAGTACTCCATTACAGACATTCACCCAAAGTAATTTTACCCACCTCCCATTGTTGGGTAACATCATAAGGTAGGGGAGGAAACAAATTCAGAGAGGCTCAGTAACTTGCCCAAGGTCACAACAGCTTGTAAATAAGAGCTTGAACTTGAATTTGCGTCTTGGGACTTGAAATTCAATCCTCTTTCTTAGGGTAAAAGAGGTGAGGGTTTAAGAGTGCTATTGCTCAACACCAACATGGACCCAGCCTCACTCCAAGGGGGAGTCCAGACAAGCCTTGCTTACTGATTTTTCGGTGTGCTCCGCTCTGGGTTAGACTCTCAGCACCATCTTTATTGGCTGTGTGACTTTGGGCAAACTCACTCCCCTCTCTGAGCCTCAGCTTCTTCATCCATGAAACAAGACTATTAAGATCTAGTTTATCAGGCCATTGGGGGGATTAGAGTAGATAAGAAATTGTCTGCCAAGTATGTGGCACATAGTGGGTGCCTGACAGGGAGGCTCATACTATTCCATTGCTGCTAGAATTTTTGGTATTAAAACTTACAAGAATATGAATGATAATATTAATATTATCTAATATATATTAGCATTTTCTAATATCTAGTATTATCTCATGCTATATGATATCTAATAATATTAGAGCTCTAATAGTAGTATTAGCCCCAGTCCAGAGGCTGTAAGACTTCCAGCAAGTGTCTTTCCCTCCCCTGGCCTCAGTTTACCCATCTGGAAGCAGGATGCTGCCTTTGATGATTTCTGAGGGTTATTCCATTCTCACTCCCAGCTCCCTGTGAGGATGCATGTTAACCCCTGCAGGCCTGGTCTTGGCTCCCCTCCCTAGTCAGTGCTTTTTCTCCCCTCCCCCACCTGCCAGATCCAAGGGGCCACCCCTCCCCCACCAGCTCTGCCGGCCTTTGACACTAATTGATACGGAGTATTCCTTCTAATCCTGCCCCTGCCTCTGCCTCGGGGGCCCTTGTTCCTAGGGCATCTGCTTGGTGAGAGGAGGGGGAGGCAGTGCTGACCGCCACCCGCCTGTCTGCCATCTGGTCCCCTTCCCCTCCCTCTTCTCAGAGCCACCAAGAAAAATCTGTAATGAATCTGTGGCCCCCGCCCAAGGGGGTGGGGTGAGACCAGGCGCATGCTGGCCATGTACACGAGCAATCGCGTGCACGCGCGCGCAAACACACACGCGCGCGCGCGCAGCTTGTAGACACAATTATTAGCAAAGCTTTTGTGCAACTCTCCCTGGCCCTCTCCGGGTGAACAGCTGCTAAGGAGGGCTCAGGAGCGAGATGCTAACAGGAGGGGAACTTTAATTATCCTACCGAATGGCATCTTTGGCAGCCCCTGGGGACTGGAAGGAATGGGGAAGAGGGAGGGCAGGGGAGAGAAAGACAATTTAAATAAGAGAATCCATCCAGGGGCAAGAATGGGAGAGGACTGACGGGAGATTCACGTGGCTCCCAGTCTCAAAAGAGCCAGACCTTCTCCAATCCAGGGGTTGAAGAAAAGATCTGGACAAGTGGCAAGTTTCCTCTCTTTTCCTGGGTCTCTCTGCCCTACATGACTTCCTCTCACTCAGGCAATACGACTGGTTCCCAAAGCTTGGTGTCAAGGGCAGGACTTTGGACTTGGTACATCTGGGTTCTAATTCACAGCTGCTCCTTGCTGGCTGTGTGACCTTGAGCCAACCACTTCACCTCTCTGACGCTTGGGGTTCTGCGTGAAAGGGAGAAAACAGGAATACCTATTCACAGGGCTTTCGAATCAGGTAAGATTCTTCATTCAAAGAGCAAGTGTTTATTGAGTGCCTGCTGTGTACCAGGCCCTATGCTAGAGGTCAGAGATAGATGAGAACATAGGACAGGTTGGGGTGGGGGGAGGTGCAAACAATGAACAAGGAAGCCAACTAGTAAAAAATAAAATTGTGAATAGGGCCCCAAAGCCAATTGCTTCAGTCAACTTTTCCAGATGCTTCCCCTTCCGCTCATGTCAGTCAGAACAATTTTTTCCCCTTTCTTTCTTAGTTCCTGAGCTGGTGTATGGCACTGCCGTAAGTGGATGCTCTCATGTTACATGACTGTTGGCCAATGGGAGTATATTTTCTCTCTATCAAACAGCTTCAAGCTCAGCGCCTGGCACGTAGCAGGTGCTCAGAAAATGTTTACAGACACCCTATGTATACTAAGTGGTTGGGGGTGAAAAGGACCAGCCCTTACCTGGGAGGCCAAGAGGGGATTATCCACTTCAAAAATTCTCTTTGTTCTGTTAGAATTAAAAACTAGACATTTTTCACCCTTCAGATTGGCATAAAGTAAAACATGTGACAATAGCATATTTTGGTGACGATGTAGGGCACGGGTACACCTGCACATTGCTGGTGGCAATATAAACTTGCATGATAGTTCAGCAATTGTCAAAGAAAAAACTTAAAGAAAAGGTTGCCAACTCTGTGCCAAGCTTTTGATATCATTTCTAGAGGAAAAAGGAAGTGAGTTCGAGAGTGTTCATTGCAGCCGGGTTCGTTGTGGAAGAAAGATCTCCAATAGCCCAAATACCCTGCAACAGGGGGTTGAAAAGAATGTGGTAGATCCAAGTGTATCAACATAGATGGCTAAGAGATTGTGAGAGAAAAAAAGCAATTTGTAGGATGATAACATTTTATATAGTATGCATACACAAAAGCATAACATACAAAAGAATATCGTCTACTGTATGTAAATACCTATGTATAGAAAAATGTCTCAAAGGATGTCCACCAGACCACAGATGATGATGTTGCTGCTGCAGAAGGGAGGTTGGGCATGGGTGGATATTTAGCTTTATCTCTGTGGCTTATGTATTTAATGGGAATGTTTTCATAAATGACAAGATTTTTCTCTGTTTTAGTTATGCATGAAAACATTAATTTTAAAAAAGAATAGATGGAGGACACCTAAAGAGCAAAAAACAAATGAACAAAAAAGTCCTATAAAGGAGCTTAGGATTTCCATAATCAGGTTTTTCAACGTTGGTACTATTGACATTTGAGGCCAGATCATTCTCTGTTGTGGGGACTGTCCCGTGCACCGTAGGATGTTTAGCAGGATCCCTGGTCTCTACCCACTAGATGTCAGTAAAATCTCCCCCTGCCCCCTAGTGTGACAACCAGAAATTTCTCCAGGGATTGCCACATGTCCCCTGGGCACCCACCAGTGGGTGGACACTTACTGATCCAGTCCTAGAAATCCAAAATGGCTGGACAATCAAGACTTTAAGACAACTTTTATAAATCAAGAGATGTCTGAAAGTTTTGGAAATTAAAAACAAAAACCAAAAAAACAGAACCCAAACCGAAACAAAACAAAACCCCGCACTCAGTGGTCTCCTGCCTCCCCGTGGGATTAGGGAAAAGCAGTTGCCTAGTGGAAGGAGCCCGATTGGAGTCTGACCCTCTGAACTTAGCTCCCTGGGTGGCCATCTTCACATTTATAAAACAGGGAGACAGGCATCTCCTCCACGTGGGCCACTGTAGGTCTTGGGCCTGTTGATGCAAATGGCTTGGGCAGAAATCAATGTACCTGCTTTCAGTTCCCAACTGGGTAACCTTGGGCAGGCCACTTCACCATCCTCAGTCTTTCCTCATCTGTGAAAGGGGAATGATGATGATAACCCACCTCGGAGGTTAGATTTGAGGATTGCATGAGACAATGTCTGCAAGCACTTATCAGTGTCTCAATATGGTTGAGTGCTCAGTAAATGGTAGCCATGATGCTGTGGGCGGCGATGTTTGTAAATTGAACATTAGCCAATGTCCTGATAGAAGCCAGTAGTATTTCCATGGAGAAGGCTGTCAGGGTGTTTCTTTTGCTCCTTCCCAGAAGGCCAGATGCCTGCCGCAAAGTGAATGGGCATCATTCATTCATTTGTGCAGCATGAGTTTACCATGTGCTCACTTCCTTTGGACAGAGATGAATCCCACACACAGTCCCGTCCCTGGGGAGCTCCAACACTCCATTATAACCTGGCATCTGAGCTGGGACTCACCTGGGTGTCTTTCTAATCAAGGTTCCCAGGAGGACATCCCCTGACTTAGCAATACTGTGTGGAGACAAAGCTTTCTGTGAACCATTCTCTGCTACCCATCTTCCCTGCCTTTTCCACCTGTCTTGCTTTCCCCACTTTGAATTGTAGGGCAAATTGATAACAATCTTAAGAATACAGTTTTCTCTTATTTTTCCTGGTCTTCAACTTGTCTGTCTCCCCCTGCTCCCCTGCTCCCAGCTTTTTTAAATCAACCAGTGAGCTCCCCCAAGATGGTCTTTGTCTGCTATGGTGGCCCTCCCTCTTTTTTCTGCTGCACTCTTGCTGACTCCCCCAACTTCTTCCTTTAACGCCACATGGCCTCCATCTTTGCTCTTTACCATGATTCTTTGCTATTTTTCTGTAAAGACTCTACACATTTCCTTTACTGTCAGTTACCCCCCACACCCTTCCCTAAGCATCTCGAGTTTTCCTGTCCCTACTGATAACATCTCCCCTGCTTAGTGATTTTCTGTTGACATTTCTTAGGTCTCTGTTTACTCCTACCCAAGACAGAGTGTGACCCGGTTGCCTTCTCCACTTTAGGGAAGGCAGGAAAGGAAAATTTCACCAGGTGTTTCACATCAACAGGGGAGGTAATGCTATTTACTCCCAGCATGCACTGGGGCTACAGGTGGAATTAACAGAAGAATAGGTGAAAACTGAATCACCCTCTGACATCTCCAGATATGCCTTCACGGTGGGGAAGCATCATTATTATTTCTTTAACTAAGTGACGTGAGATCCAAGAACAGAACATCAGATTGATGTTTGCCCATGAGTAATAAACAAAACCAATTTTGGAACCAGGCAGTTAAGCTGCTTACTTTTCTGTACCAATTTATCCTTCCAGCAGCATAAAGAAGAATGTCGACCATGACAACACCACCAACAAACTCCTGGTATCTCAGTTCAGTAAACAGAAAATCAGGCCCAGAGAGGTTGAGCAATTAACTCAATGTAACACAGGTGTAAAAAGAACACGAACTGGGGTTAGTGCTCAAATGTGTTGATTTCCAGATTTTAAGCACAGTACTGAATCATCAGCTTTCTGCTAAATATTTTTAAAACAAGTTTTAATCATAAAAGTAACACATGGTAATAGTTTATCAAAAGCACTGCAGAAGTATACAAAAGTGAAAGGCCTTTCACTACTCCTATCTGCTAGAGGCAGTTACTGTTGTGCTTTCTTATATATCTTTCCAGAAATGTTTGCTATGAGAATACTATATATTGCACTAGGAAACTTGTCTCTTCTCCTTTAACTTTCTATCTTGGGTTTTTTGTTTGTTCATTAGAGAGAAAGAGAGAGCATGAGTGGGGAAGGGCAGAGGGAGAAGGAGAGAGAGGATCTCAAGCAGGCTCCACACTCAGCACGGAACCCAGCTTGGGGCTCAATCTCACAATCCTGAGATCATAACCTGAGCCAAAATCAAGAGTCAGACGCTTAAATGACTAAGCCACCCAGGTGCCCATGCATCTTGGGTTTTAAAATATATCACTACATTTGGAGCTTCCCTGTTCTTTGTTAGTAGTAGCTGCATTGTACCCTATTGTATAGATGGGCCATTTTTTATTTAATCAGTGTCCTGTGACTCACAACCAGGGTTGTTTTCAGAATTTTTGCTACAACAAAAAATACTACAGTAAGCATTTTGGTACATTTTTGTCCACTTTGGGGTGTGTATATATGCTATAAATTCAAAAAATGGAATTATTAGAAATTCCTAGAAGATATTGCCCAATTGCTCTCCCAAAGTTTGCACCCTCCGCTCCTAAGGGTAGGAGAGTCTTTTTCCTTGGCCTTTGCAAGACAGGAGATTATCAAGCTCCTCCCTCTATGCCCTTCTGAGAGTTAGATGTAGTGTCTGCCTAAGTTCTTTTACTTTAATAACAAACAGGGACACGCATCTTTGCATATTTATTGGCCATTTTGTAATTTTCTAATACTGCTTTACCTCTTTGTGTCCTTCATTTAATAGAATTGAGTTGTTGTTGTTTTCTTTTTTAATTTGTAAGAGTTCTTTGCATATTAGGGAAATTATTCTTCTATCTGTCATGTGTGTTGCCTCAAATTTTATTTTGTTTCTGATGAAGCTAGAGATTCAGAGCAGATCAAAAAAAAAAAATCATAGGTAGCTTTCAGAGAAAGGATAAAAAGTGAAGCTGGATTCTGTCTCCCTTCCCAGTCTTGCTCGCTTTCTACCAAGAATGATTTGCTTTAACAGATGGAGAGCCATGAGCCAGAACAGGTATGAAGATTTAATCTCTTCTCCCCCTGTTGGACCTGGGTTCAAATGAGGGCGTGTATTAGGAGAAAGGAAAACAGTCTGCAAGGAGGATCCTACTGTTTCCCAGATCCAAGCTACAGTTGGCAGTCTGGTCCTCATTCCCAAAATGCCACTCCATGTTTTTAAAGACCAGACATAAGGTAGCATATGGTCTACAGGAACACCATAGTTTTTAATTTTAGGAAGGCACAGGAAGTGGGGGGTTCCCCGGGACTCCTCAGCTTCAGAAGGTGGGAAGGAATGAGCTCTCTCTGCTCAGTGAGTTCAATGGCCTCTGAACCTATGGGAATATATTTCGGCCAAAACCTAAATCTCATTAGAATGAGAGTATTCTACGACCCAGCTGCACCCCTTCTAGCCTAGAGAAACCCTCGGACAGGTATCCAGATTCTTTTCAAGAAATTGGTTGAAGACACGAGTGATTGGTTAATGTTTCTTATTGTAGTGTTGATGTAACGGTGGGAAATTAGAAACAACCTAAGTATCCAACAATGGGGGAATTTATAAATTGCAATCTACCCGAACTGTGGAATGCAATGAAGGCGTTAAAGGGACTGGAGCTGAAATCTAAGTTTGGGCATGGAAATAGGACCAAGGTGTTTGTTGAGTGAAAAAATGCCAGCTGCAGATGGACAGATGTATGGTATAATAACTAGGACCACAGGATCATCCTTTGCTTGCCCCAGCATAGAACTGATTCATCAGCAAGTCTATCAGTTATACGTATGGCCTGAATCCCTTCTTCTCCATCCCCGCAGCTACTGAACTAGTCAGAGTTGCCATCATCTCTCACCTGGACTCACAGGGACCATCTTCCAAATCTCTGTGGCTGTCTACATTGCTTTCTCCCTCCAAGCCATGCTGTGTGTGGCCACCAGAGTGATCATTTAGAAACCAAACCAGTGCATGTCACTCCTCTGCTTAAAACCTGCACTTCTGTGCTATGATGAAATCCCAGGCTCCTGGCAATGGCCTCAGCCTCTTTCTACCCTCCTCCCTTCCCCCACCTGCTCCCCACTTCCTTCTTCCCCATGCTGCTGCATCCACAGGGATCTCCTTGCTGGCCCTCCTACACACCATGTTCATCGCAGACTTAGAGCCTTCACACTTCACCTTGGAGCGTTCCTCCCCCAGATTTGTGCACGACCAGGTCCTCCTCATTCTTTTTTTTTTTTTTTAAAGAGTGACTTTTTTTTTTTTAAGATTTATTTATTTGAGACAGTGAGAATGAGAGAGAGAGAGAGAGAGAGAGTACATGAGAGGGGAGAGGGTCAGAGGGAGAAGCAGGCTCCTCGCCGAGCAGGGAGCCCGATGCGGGACTCGATCCTGGGACTCCGGGATCATGACCTGAGTCGAAGGCAGTCGCTTAACCAACTGAGCCACCCAGGTGCCCCCTCCTCATTCTTTAGATCTTAACAAAAATGTCACCTGCTCAGGGAAGCCCTCTCTGGCCCTCTTTAGTGGGCTGAAAACTGTCTCCCCCCCCGCCAAACTCATGTCTACCTGGAACCTCTGAATGTCACATTTTTTGGAAATAGAGTCATTGCAGTTGTGATTTAAGATGAGGTCATCCTAGAGGAGGGTGGACCCTTAATCCAATATGACTGGTGTCCTTATAAGAATAGAAGAGTCACAGAAACACAGGGAGGAACCATGTGAAGACAGAGGCAGAGGTTGGAGTGATGCAGCGGTAAGCCAAGGAAACACCCAGGCCACTAGAAGCTGGAAGAGGCAAGGAAAGACTCTCCCTCAGAGTCTTTGGGGGGAGCATGGTTCTGACAACACCTTGATTTTGGACTTCTGGCCTCCAAAACTGTGACAGAATAAATGTCTGTTGTTTTAAGCCACCCGATTCATGGCACATTGTTATGGCAGCCCTAGGAAACTAATACACCCCTCCCCCAATCACCCCTGCCCCCCAAACACCTTCCACATCACTCTATCAGAGGACCCTTCATAGAGATGCATAGGATGTGGTCTTTGCTCCCAACAGGAGTCTGTAATATATGATTTTTTTAAAGAAAAAATAGACTGTTGCACTTTTCCAAAAGGACTAGTTTTCTAATCAAGACTTATGAAAATACTATAACTCAGACTTTGTAATTTTTCTCTTTGTGTGCCAGGAGACTCATACCCCAGTTGTGGTTGAACACCCGTGACCCTGGGAGAGGATACCTTACAAATCCTCCTTCTGTTTTCCCTTTCACTGCCCTTGACTTCTGAGTGTCATTTATTTTTCTTAATTCTGATTTTGCATTCTTTACTTGTATGTTTACCTATTTTGCTGTGGTTTAAAGAGCATATTGGTAGTTTTGGTTTTGGTTTTTTTGTTGTGGTGGTGGGTTTTTTTGTTTGTTTTGTGGGGGGGGGTTGTTTGTTTTTTTGTTTGTTTTTACAATATCATGCTATGGAAGTGTTTGAGAAAGGCAAGGAGGCATAATGCAGCCAGGCAGCCCGAGCCTGAATCCCAGCTCCAACACTTACTGGATGGGTGGCCTTCATCTCTGTATCTCAGTTTTCTCATCTGCAAAATGGGGATAAAGTAGCACCTACCTTATAGGGTTGTGGTGAGGATTGATTGAGATAATATTTGTAAATACTATGAGGTCTAGAACATGGTAAATATCATCATGTTTGTTAAATAGCCAACTTTAATTAATCTTCACGAAATAATACATCCCCTAAGATGGGAGCTATACCATCTGCAGCCTGGACTATAAGCTCCTTGAGGTTGTTTTATTTCTAGGTCCTGTGACTGGCACATGATAGCTGCTAGAGAAATCTTGGATGGATGGATGGATGGATGGATGGATGGGAGGATGGAAGGAAGGAAGGAAAGAGAGAGAGAAAAGGAAAGGAAGGAAGGGAGGGAGAGAGAGAGAGGAAGGAAGGAAAGAAAGAGGAAGGAAGGAAGAAGGAAGGAAGGAAGAAGGAAGGAAGGAAGGAAGAGAAAGAAAAGAAAGAAAGAAAGAAAGAAAGAAAGAAAGAAAGAAAGAAAGAAAGAAAGAAAGAAAGAAAGAAAGAAAGAAAGGAAGGGAAAGAAAGAAAGAGAGAGAGAGAGAAAGAAAAAGAAAGAAAGAGAAAGAAAGAAGAAAAGAAAAGAAAAAAGAAAGAAAAGAAAGCAAGCTAGTTCTTCTACCCATTAGGTGCATGATGGATGATAAGTCATTCTCCCCTTCTGGACTTCACTCTCCTCATCCTGAAACTGATACACCTTTTAGGTTTCTTCCAGTTCTCAAGTTTCCCCGATTCTGTGCCTGAAATCAGGCACACTAACACCCCATTTCCTTGGGTGAGACATTGCCTTGTCTCTGGGTACTTTCTTCTGAGTTTTCCCCTCCAGAAGACACCTTGGTGTCTGGGCTGCAGATCAGTGGGCAGGCAGCTGATGGGGAAGCCAGGAGGGAAGCAGGAGGAGGTGAGGGTGGCAGGAGTGGAAGGGTCTTGGGAAGCAGGGGCGGAGACATGCTTAGGTGAGTGTGACCATGCAGAGGACCCCGGGAGACTAGATTCTTGGGGACTTCGAGATTCTTAAAAGCAGCCAAGAAGGAGAGTGGCATACATCGAAGGGGGTGAAGAGTGCATGAAAGAGGTCTAGAGTGAGGGTTTCCAGCATCCTCTGGGGAGGGGTCCAGCTCATCCACTCTAGCAGAGACTCTCCTTCAACACCCTCTTCCCCACCCTGGGCAAGCTCAGCTCTAACTCCTCCCAGCAGTCTAAGCTCCCACCTTACAGCTCCTCTCTGTCCCACCTTCTGGACTCAGGCTGCCCTGCATTCAAGTCCTGCCTCTGCCACTTAGCAGCTGTGTGACGTTGAGCAAGTTACGTAACCCACGTGAACCTCAACTTCCTCGTCACTGACACAGGAGAGAATAACCTAGCTGGGCTGTTGTGTTAGATGGAATAATGTCAACAAAAGGCTTAGCACAGCGTTAGGACATAGTATGAGCTCACAGCATGACAGCTGTTATAATTATCAGAAGGAAAAGAGAAGCAGAGAGAGAGAGAGAGACAGGGAGGGAGGGACATTTGTTCAGGCACCTGAAGAAGGAGAACTGGAATGAATGGGTTTGTTTAAAAATTCTGGATAGGGGCGCCCAGGTGGCTCAGTCAATTAAGTGTTCAACTCTTGATTTCGGCTCAGGTCACAATCTCAGGGTCGTGAGATCGAGCCCGGTGTTGGGCTCCATGCTGGGCACGGAGCCTGCTTAAGATTCTTTCTCCCCCTCTGCCCCTCCCCCCCCAAAATAAATAAATACATCTTTAAAAATACTACTGTATCCAATATGCTTTGTTGTACATTGGAATTTTATATCCAGGAATTACTTAAAGTGGGGCATACCCACTCTCAAGCCCCCTAGGAGTCATGAGGACCCCACTCAAGATTCTGGAGCATCCATCCTGCCATCACCCCCAGTGGTGGCTGAAGTTGCATCTCTTTTAGGATGGTTTGGTTGCAAGAATCCCAGACTCACTCAGTGACACTCAGGTGGAAAGGGGTGTATCACAGAGAGATTCCCTCAGAATGCAACTGTTCCAGATTGCCAGATTCAGCCCTCGGCTCTCCGTAATCTTCCAGGTCTGCTCCCCACAACTGGTAGACTGAGTCTCCTTGTCCCCAGCTCCACATTCCATGAAGAGAGGACCTGATTGGCAAAGGTGATGTGAAAATCAATTTGACGTAAATCAGATCCTAATTTAAATGTTCTAGGGGCCAGCTCCTTAAATATTTAATAGGGGCTTAACAAAAGAAAAGTTGAACACAAAAACCCTCGTGCAATTTGAACAACCGAGCCCTAATCCAAGACACGTCAGCCATCCCTGGGCTGAAGTCACGGGCTTTCTGCAGGTGGGGGCTGCCTGCAGATCCAAGGCTGCTGTCTCCTTTCCTGCAGGCGGCGTGTGTGCAATGGGGACGTCAGTCAGACCCTGAAGATTCCTGGGATTTGAGTTCCCCCAAGCATTTTCCCGCCACCCACCCACCTCAGCTACATTTGTTTTAATTTTTTTGACTCTCAGCCCGAAACCCCAAACAGCAGCTTCTTGCCTTCACTGACAGCAGCTGCCTCTTCACCCTGTTAGCTCCCGCAGATAACACGTTATTCATTTTTCACCCCATGCTTCATAAAAGCCCCTTTCTCTCTGCATGGACATCCCGCCTCAGTCTCCCTGGAGTCAAACTGCCTCCCTGAGAGATGCAGGTATGGTCCCAGGCAGACATCCACCCTCCAGCTATTTTATTAGAGGAGTCGGGCTCCACAATTACTGAGCATTTCAGCACGGGGCAGGGGGGTATTTGAAATGGAAAGGAAATATGAGCAACTCACGGAATGGCAGAGAAGCAAGGGGTCCAGGAGACTATGTGAACTAATAGTTTTGAATCCTTTGGACTAGAATGCTTTGAGAAGATGGAAAGGCATTTTTTTCCCCCAGAAAAACCACACATCTATCACAGCACCAGCTTCTGCTTAGCCATAGACACCTTTGTGAATTAGGGAAGGGAGCCCCTTTTCTCTGGATGGGCTTCCTTCAGCCTCCACTTATCCCCCGAACCAGGGTATCCCTGTGTAGGGAGCCATTTGCATAACTGAGGGTGGTGGCCCCGTGTGGACTCCCTGCTAGGTCATTCCCTCTCCAGTTTAGTGCCCCTTTTACTGATGGAACCTTGAGCCTCAGGGTGGGGAAGTGACCTTCTGAAGGTCACACGTTGAGTCAGTTACCTAGGCTGAGAGCCTTGACTCCAAGTCCTTATTTTATCCCCCACAGCCCATATACACAGACCCTCCCACCCACCTCCTGATTAAATAGCCAATTGATTATCCTCACTCTACTCTGAGGCAAGTGTGGCCGATAAAAATCTGTTGTCTAAACATCTAAATTAAATCCTTGTAGAAGATGCTTACATTGAAGTGTTGGTAAACCCAGTGGCCCCAGGCAGGGAAGAGATTTTCGTCTTATCAGTAGAGTCTGGGTTGAATGATCCATTTCCAACAGTGCAAGGAATGAAATCATGAAAAGGATAAGAGTCCGGATGGAGGGGGTGTGAGTCGGGGCTGGTGGCATTGAAAAGGTGCCACTCGGGGAGGGGGGGGTGCTGTCCTGAAGAGGATTGTTCAGGTGTGTTAAAGACAGGCCCAGTGTGAAGGCGCAAATGAATCGCCCAAAATAGATGAGAGTTCTCTCAGTGGTAATTGCGGAGCTGGCAAAAGGTTTTATATCGAGAGTGCAGGAAGGAAAGAGCTGGGGAAATAAAGAGGATCTTATTTTGGAGCCAAGAATGAGGAAGGGCTTTTTTTTTTTAAAAGGGGGTGAAGGTGGTCTTCTCCAAAGAGAAAGTGGTCCTGGAGGGTGGATGGGAAAAGGAGATGCTGGTCGCCCCACAGAGGGGCACGGTATGGCAGCAGGGGAGGGACTCCGAGGCTGTGGAGAAGAGCCATTGGTTGTCTGGCTGACCATGCTTGTACTTGCTCCTTGGCCTTCATTTCCCCGTCTGTACAATGGGAATGAGTAAATGACTCTTAGAGGCAGCAACAGATACCAACTTAGTGGGTGCCAGGAGGACCTACTGTGTGATTCCATTTCCATTTAGTGCAAAAACAGGCAAAACTCATCTAGAAGTTGGAAAAGTCAGGGAAGAGAGATGAGAGAATGACCAGAAGTGAGCATGGGAGGGAGTGCTTCTGGGCATGGGAATATTCTGTTTCTTAATCTGGTGGAATTCCTTGAGCTCTGCCTTGATGATCTGGGGACTCTTCTGTAAGTCTGTTTTGGTTTTCTTTGAAGTTTACCTAAACAAAGAAAAAGAACTGACCATGTGTTCATAGTCTCTCAGAGGAGATGTGGAATCTGCAGGCAAAGAACCACTTGGAATTCAAAGCAGACAACGGAAGACTTATGGGAAAGAGGAAAAATGACAGGAGAGATCAGCTGATTTGAAGGTAATGAAGCGTATGCTTTCATCAGAGAATAAGGGACTTTTGGACACCTTGGGTCATCTAGGCAGGCAGGAGCCTGGGTGGACCAGAACTTCCAGAACTTCCCAAGGACCAGAGACCCATGAGAGAACGTGGTGACCCGCAGTGAGCACTAAGGCCAGAAAGATCTCCTGTAGAGCTGAGAATTCTGGCTTTTGTCCAGTCCCACCAGGGGCCCCATGCCTGAACTGAAGTTAGTAGATACGGATGTGTTTTTATCTCAGTCAGAAGAGGAGAATACTTGTTTTCTTTCCCTAATAGAGAAACCTCCACTCCACCCTCTGATGAAGACTTCGTGTTTATGTGTTCATTTTAGAAACCCTTTTCTAATACCTACTCTGTGCTGGGCACTGGTCTAGATGCTAGGGATCTAGCCACAACCAAGGTGCCCCCCCCCCCATGGGGCCAAGATTCTAGATGGTTGTTTAAGGCAAAGAGATGATCTTCACAGGGAAAGAGCCCCTAAAGCAGCAGTAAAAATTTAAGCAAGATGCTAAGCAGAACTTCCTTTTTATTATTATTTTTATTATATTATGTTAGTCACCATACATTACATCATTAGTTTTTGATGTAGTGTTCCATGATTCATTGTTTGCATATAACACCCAGTGCTCCATGCAGTACATGCCCTCCTTAATACCCATCACCAGGCTAACCCATCCCCCCACCCCCCTCCCCTCTAAAAAAAACCCTCAGTTTGTTTTTCAGAGTCCATAGTCTCTCATGGTTCATCTCCCCCTCCGGTTCCCCCCCCTTCATTTTTCCCTTCCTTCTCCTAATGTCCTCCACGCTATTCCTTATGTTCCACAAATAAGTGAAACCATATGATAATTGACTTTCTCTGCTTGACTTATTTCGCTTAGCATAATCTCCTCCAGTCCCATCCATGTTGATAAACGGAACTTCCTGACTGCAATCCAGCTGAATGTCTCCTCGATGTGAAGGTGGGAAGCTTTACTGGACATAGATTGCATGTATCGTAGCTGATTTGCTAGCCATAGCCTACCCAATAGTGGCAGAGGGATTGTGAAATTTGTAAATCATTATTATATACACCTCAGGGTGCCCTGGGGCAAGGTTGGTTAGTTCAGCAACTCAACTGGACCTCAGGTTTGGCTCTGCCATTCTTGGGGTGTTAAAGATGTTTCCCCTCACCACTACAAGAGGGCTGCAGCACCTCCGTGCATTTTGTGCAGACAGTGAGACAGGGCATCCTTTCTCGCGTCTTCTTTTAGGAACAAAGAAAACCTTTCCCCTGGCCTTCCAGAATTATATCACATGCTTGTACCTAAGCCAGTTACTGCTGAGGAGAATGGGCATCCATGATTGGCTTCAATCAATCAGGATTCATTCTCTGGGGCTGTAGGAGGGCCCAGCCCCTGCTAATGAGGCATGCTATCTTCTCCCAGCCCAAATGCCTGAACAGAATCAGGATTCTGGTTAACAAGGACTCATCCTTGGATCACAAAATGGAGAGCAACTTTGCAAAGGATGAGCACTGTGAACAACGTACCACTTGAGTGTGTGGGGGGTGTTGTCTTTAGTCTTCCTTCACTCCTTCTAAACCAGGGGTTCCCCCTAAGGTGGGAGGGATATGACAGCTGAGATCCCTAAAGGCATAGCAACTCCTCTGGTCCTACTTGAGAGCCAGATGACAAAGAAGGAGGCCTTGGGTCTCAGGTCATGTGGCCATGGGCTACTTGTTTTGTCTTGGGGAAGCAGGGCTAGACAAGTCCTCAGCATCATCACCATAGCACCCCACAGGCACTGAGCCCTTAGTGTGCACCAGGCTCTGGTCTCCCAAAAGCATCCAGGAGGATCTTACATGCAGATCGGATCATGTCACAAAGCTGCTTAAGACCTTCCAACATCTTTTTTATTATTTCCAGAAGAAAACTCTGAACCCTTACCTTACTCTCCAAGGTGCAGAATGATCTGGCTTTTGCCTCTGTCTTCCATATAAACTCGTTCCATTTTGTGTCTCCTCCCTTTGCTGGACTTTTTTTCCTTTCTTCGTTGCTCCAGACCCAACACATAATAGGTGCTTAATTAATATTTGTTGCATGGATAATGACTGTTCTCCAGCCAAAAATCTTACCTCCCTTCCTCCACATTCTATTTAACTCCCATTTATGCTTCTTCCTTCATGGTTCCTTCTCTTCTTGCAAATGAAGCCCTCGCTGTAATTCTCTCTCACAGAACCCTAGACTTTTCTTCACTGTGCTTATCACAATTGTTTTGATGTATTTATGTGCTTATTTGTTTAATATCTGTTTTCTCCATCCATTTGTGCATTTTAAGAGGACTGTTTATCTTTCTGTCTTTCCCGTATTCCCAGTGTCTGGCACATCATGGAACTTAAAAATAGTAGCTGAAGTCCTAGGAAGGGGGTGGTCTGGCGTCATCCAGCCTATTAGGGGCTGATGAGGGCCAGAACCCAATTCTGCTGGCTTCCAGCCCCGAGTTCTTTCCCGGAGTCTGGCCCCTCCTCACTCAGGGAAGATGATGGTGCATCTCTGTGTGGTTACCAAGGGTGCCCTCTCTGGGTGGTCGAGTTCTGGCTGATGCAGCCTGACAGCAGGGCACACACAGTGGTGGAGGGAATGTGGGCTGGGTTCAGCCCCTACAAGCCCCGTAGGCTGGATGCCTTTGTGCAACTCATCAATTGCACACACACAGAAGCCCAGCTCCTCACAAGCCTCTGCTTTGTGTGTATTCTACTCCAAACATTTCCTTGTATGTCCTGGCTGGCCCCCTCCTCCAACAGGCAGCTTCTCAGCTTTGATCTTTTAATCCAGGATTCTCCAGAGAATGATTGACGTGCTTTTAAACTGAGCCTCCCTGGGGCTGAGACCTGCTCCTGTGGAAGTACAGGGACAGACAAGCTGGCCACGTCTCTAAGCTGGATCTTGGGGTCTTAGGATATTTTCTGGTCCTTCTATATCCAAACCAGACTAGTGTTGGGGATATAACATGCATGTCTTTCAGCGCTCTATCAGGGACTGTGTGTGTCTCCCTAGCCTTGTATTGGGGCTGTAAGAGGAGAAGGTGATCATCAATTAATAAGCACCTACTGTGTGTCGGGTACTCTTCTGGGTAGTGGGAAAATAGGAAAAATGAGAGAACATGATTCTGCCCCACACAGGGCTTGCATTGTATGTGGGGAGGAACCTGAGGGGAAAAAAATACAACATAGGGGCACCTGGGTGGTGCTGAGCATCTGACTCTTGGTTTCAGATCAGGTCGTGATCTCAGGGTCACGGGATCAAGCCCTACATAGGGCTCCGCACTCAGTGCAGAGTCTGCTTGAGTTTATCTCTCCTTCTCCTTCTGCCCCTCTCCATCAGTGCTTGCTCTCTCTCTTTCTCTCTCAAATTATAAATAAATTAATTTAAAAAAAATACAACATAGACTAAAGAGTCCCTTGATGGGGGTCTGGGAAGAGTGTTCTGGGTATCCAGAGCAAAGACATGGAACCCTGGGGTGTGTGTGTGTGTGTGTGTGTGTGTGTGTGTGTGTGTATGTATGTAGACAGAGGATAAAGATCTCCAGAAGCAATGACACTTGTACTGAGATGTTAGCCAAACAGGGAGTATAGGAGTGGGGTGGTGATGGGACAGAGGAGCAGCATGAACAAAAACCAGGAAGTAAAGGGAAGCTGTCTGTATTTCAGGGTGGTGATCTAATATGAGGAGTAAGTGGTGAGAGATGAGGCTAGACAGGTAGAGTCCAGATCTTGGAGGTGTTAGCTCTGTGATTCTAAGGCCTCCTAGAAGCAGTTGCCAAGACAGGATTACACAGGTAAGGATTTTACTAGGGGAACTGCCTGAGAGAGGAGTTGGGGGAGGGAGATATGGAAGGCTGAGAGAGAATCAGACCTTGGAAAAGGAGACAGGGGAGGAAGAAAGCTTGAGTGGAAGCATCCTGGCCAACTGTGCAGTCTGTGGAAGTTTCAGCAAGGCTCTTGGGGAGCCCCCAAGCCAAAGTTGGCCATAGAGGAGTCATGTGTGTCCCTGCCTTAGTATCCTGGCCACTCAGCCACTGACCTGAAGCAGCCAGTGGGAAGTATGATTTTCCCTTCCACAGAGGTCAGAGCTCAGCACTGGGGGTCTTGGGTCAGTTATCCTGTGGTTGGAGATCTGGGAGATACATGCTCATGACTGCCACATCTGTGTTTGATTTTATTCTAGGGAGAATGGGGAGCCACAGAAGGTTTTAAACAACTTATGTTATTTTTTTAAAAAATCACTCTAGCTGCTGTAGAGAGGATGGGTAGGGAAAGATCAATCATAGAATGAATTAAAAACCAACAATTGTGGGGGTGGAGTTGTTGCAGAAGTTCAGGGATGATGTTGACCTGGACTTGGGGGGGTGATGGGTCGGTCATATGCAGAGATGGACAAATTGTAAGTTCTGTAAAGACAAATAATTAGAACTTAGTGGTTGTATGTGAGAGATGAGATCAAGGACTCAAAGAAGAAGAGGCAGAGAATGAGGGGAATATTCCTCACATGTCATTGGTGTGCTAAATATAGCATGTGGTACAATGATCTCATTTAATTGCCGCAACAATCCAGTAGATGTGGTTCTAGATAGCAGCGTTGGTGCACCCCAGTCCATCCACACCAGGCCAGGTGATCAGCCTAAGCTAACTGTGGGCATCCCATTCTCTTACCTGCAGTTGTTTTAGGAATGGGTGTGTGAAACAGTTTATGCCAGTAAGACATAAAGAGAAGTCTGCTGGGGGTCTCTTTGGAAAGATCTCTCCTTCTTAAGAAGTCACCTTTAGAGATGGTCTTTTTCTTTCTCTGGACATTCTGGTACCTCCGTATGATGTCTGGGACTATCAGTCAACTTGAAATCATGACAGAGCAGCCTGAGAGCACAGCCCTCACATCAGGAGTGGGAGAGCAAAAAGATGGAAGGAACCTGGAATCTCGGTGACACCACTCAGTCACTCAGTAAACCTACCCTGTAGCCTACCCAACCACTGGACTTCTTGGAATTAAGATCCTATCCTTCCTTATGGTTTGCAGCAATTTGAGCCAGAGTGTTCTGGTTTCTAAACTCATACAAAGTATAATCCCTGTTTTATAGATAAAGAAATGAAATCTTAAAGTCACATGGCTGATAGATGCCAGAATAGGGACACAATCCCACATCTACCTACAAGATCACTTAACTTTGTCAATGACAGCTTTCCTCTTTGATGTCAACTCAAATCAACTAGTAATGATAAAGCTAGAGCTCTTGCCCTATATGATATTAAAATACAGGGCAATGAGAGTCAGATCTGTAAGCCCTAATTGTGCCCTTGCTCTATACTCCATGATGCAACTCATTGTGGAGGACATAAATGACCTAGTTATTAGCCCTTCTTTTGAAGAGTTTATGATATAACTGAGTAGAAATGAACATAACTGGAGACTAGAATAATAGATCATTTTTAAAGGGTACTTATTATGTGTTAGACAATGGGATAAGTATTCAACACACCTTATCACAGTTTATTCCTCACAACAGACAACAGAGTATTTATTACTGCTATTATTGTCTCCATATCACAGATATAGAGGCACAGAGAAGCTAAGTCACCCAAGATCACAAAACTGGTATAAATGGAATTTAGGACAGCCTGACTCCAGAGCCGGTACTCTTAACCACTATGCTATACTGGCCTCTCCTAACAAATCGATTAATGCAAGATAGCATTAAGCCAAGTGGCATACGTACAGGATTATGATAGCTAAGATTCTTTTTTTTTTTTTTTAAGATTTTTTATTTATTTATTTGACAGAGAGAGACGCAGTGAGAGAGGGAACACAAGCGGGGGGAGTGGGAGAGGGAGAAGTAGGCTTCCCGCCAAGCGGCGAGCCCGATGTGGGGCTCGATCCCAGGACCCTGGGATCATGACCTGAGCCTAAGGCAGACGCTTAACGACTGAGCCACCCAGGTGCCCCGATAGCTAAGATTCTTAAACACATATGTGCAGGTACTTTGCACATGTTGTTGCTTATCCTTAATGGTTTTCAAACTTAAGCATGCATTAGAAACACCTGAAAAGCTTATTAAAGCATAAATTGCTGGACCCCATCCCCAGTTTCTGATTCAGCAGATACGAGATAGGAAGGGGAGTCTTAGGATTAACATTTCTAACAAGTTTCTAGGTGATACTGAATGCACTGTGAAAGCCACCACCTTAGAATAACTCTGTAAGGGAGGAATTACTACCTCCCTTTTGCAAGTGGGGAAACTGGCTTATAGTAAACAAATCATCTGCCCCTACCTTGCAGTGAGTAAATGCCAGACCTAGGATTTGAACCAGGCTCAGCCTGGCTCCAAAATCCATGTTCTATCTACTGCACCATGCTACCTTGAGATAGAAATGCATCACAAATTCAAGAAAGAAGACGGTGGGCAGTTCAGGGAAGGCTTCCTGGAGGAGGAGGAGACCTTGAAGGAAAATGAACTTAAATTAACCATTTCAGGCTATGGACATGACCAGAGAAACACTGGTCTTGTCACATTATAGCTATGCAAACATTCTTGCCTGGATTTCTACATGGTGGGAGGCATTGTGGTGAGGACATGCAGTCAGAATTGCTCCATAAAAGGGAGGTCTAGGCAGATTACATACTCTGGAATAGGATAATAGCAGAGGCAGGCAGAGACTGATTAAGGAAACCACTTAAAAGGTAGGCACAGGGGGAAAGTACTATGCCCCATACCAAATGGTGAGGAACAACTTGCAGTATCTTTTTTCATGAGAGAAGATGGGTAGGCATTATACCACCCCATTCATTCCCTCAAGTGAGAATGAAGAACATGGCTTGGATATGCACCCACCAGAACCTGTTCCCTTATTCCCATTCTAATTTTCTCAGTCAAAGCCAAGAATAAGGACAGTGATTTCTCCTTTGTCAGTGAGTGAAAAGTGATAATATTCTGTGACTGAAGGCACTGCAATTGTTAAGCCTCAAGGAAACAACCAATGAAGACCCCAAGACACAAGAGTGAGAAAACATTTCAAAAACTCTACACAGAATAGAGAAGGTTTATTCTGTGTGGTTATCAAGATTAGAAATTGGACCAGTAGGTAGAATTTCCAAACTAAGAATGTGCTGATAATTCCTGATGTCATCTATTAATCTAGTCATCTAGCCATTCACCACCCAGCCTTTAGGAGCCCACTATGTGCCAGGAATGGTCCTAAGAGCTTGGTGAATCACACAGAAATGGTTCTTGTCTTCATAGTTGGTCTAAGTCCAATCTTGTTATAACTTAGGTGTAGATTTGTGGGGTTTTTTTGTTTTTTTTAAGATTTTAATTATTTATTAGAGAGAGAAAATGAGAGATAGAGAGCATGAGAGGGAAGAGGGTCAGAGGGAGAAGCAGACTCCCTGCTGAGCAGGGAGCCCAATGTGGGACTTGATCCCGGGACTCCAGGATCATGACCTGAGCCAAAGGCAGTCGCTTAACCAACTGAGCCACCCAGGCGCCCACTAGGTGTAGATTTGAAGTTGAAGTATTTTAAGTCCTTTGTCAGTGAGAGAAAATGTGTACAGTCACAATGAACCTGTGTCCTACACCCCTGCTTCTTCCTGCAGTGATAACACATGCTTTGATTATAATGAAACTTGCCGAATAGGCCAAAAATCACATCACTCATAGCCCTTTCTCCTCCAGGGAGTTGGGGCCTTGGATCAAATGCAGACATTACATGGTCAGGGACACATTAAGGAGGCTGCACCACGTAAACGTGATCGGAGTGCATTCCGACATAGGGGAATGTGTTTCTCCATGAGGACGACTTCCCAGATAATGGCCCATCCCTCAGGGACCCATACAGCAGTCCCAAGGCATTTCTGGGGTCTGAGAGAAAATCCATCAGCCATTCATGACGAATCTGGGGAGCGCTTCAGCTCTCTAATAGGGTCATTAGCTGGGTAACAGATGAATCTGAACAGCGACAGAAGGGCGGAGGTAACTGAAACATGAGAGAAAAAATACACAGTGAGCTTCCACATTTTCTTGGAACACATGTTGTCCTCAGAATTCCCTCTACTGCCCAGCATCATGAAATGTCAGAAACCAAGGGATTTGTAAAGAGCAACTCAGAGAATCTGGGGTACACTGTGGGATGAGAAAAAAAAACCTAACCACAAGGGTGGGATGACAGATTTCCAGAAAACAGCGAGCTAATCCGGCAGAGCTGTTGATGGTATCATAGGGCACTTACAAATGCACTCTTAGTGATTCCCTAAGCCCAGGAAATCAGGCAGAATGATTTGTGAGAAACCAGGGACCATGTTCTAAGCAGAAAGTTTAGTTCTGGCTTAGGAGTTTATTCCATTGTTGACTTGTATTAATTAAGCTTGCTTCCTGACTATAAAAAATAAGACATGTTCACTGGGGAAAGTACAGCAAAAAAAGAAAAGAAAAATCACCCCAAATACCATAATTTCAAGATAAATACTGTTAACTTTTTATTGATATCCCTGCAATCTTTTGTCTATGCATATGCATACATCTCTCTGTTTTTGCAACATCAAAATTACATTTTCATACTTTTATAAACTTTTTTCTCACTTAACAACATATCATGAAGTTTTCATGAGGTTCCCCCCATACTGAAAACTATTTCTCATGAATACTATTTTAATGCCTATATTGTATGGATACATCAGGTTGAAATGTATATGATTAGTGATATTCAACCTGTTTTAACCTACAAAGATGACAATTTCATATGGTTCACTGGTATTATAATTGATTTCTCCAGCCTGATATTCATTGACATTTAGACTGTTGCCAAATGTTCTCAATTATAAAAATTTGCAGTGAACTTCATGTGTTCAGATCTTTGCACACATCCATGATTATTTCCTTCTGGTAAATCCTTATGCACTAGTTATATGTTGCTGTGTAACAAATTAACTCTATGCAGACTAGCAGCTTAAAAACACGCATTTTTAGCTCAGTTTCCATGGATCATGTTTAGCTGGGTCTTCTGCTTTATGCTCTCTCGCAAGGCTGAAATCTAGGGGCAGGCCAGAGCTGAGGTTTCATCTGAAGGCTCAGCTGGGGTAGGATCTGCTTCCAAATTCATTTAGGTGGTTGAGTGCAGGATTCAGTTCCTAGTTAGCTGCTGACCTGAGACCTCCTTCAGTTCTTTATCATGTGGCTTCTCCATAGAAGAGCTCACAACATGGCAGCTGTCTTCATTAAAACCCGTAAGGGAAAGAGTCGGCTAGGAAGATTGAAGTTATAATCTTAATGTAACCTAACCACAGATGAGACAGCCTATCACTTTGGCCATATTCTTTTGGTTGGAAGCAAGTCACAGGGTGCCTGGGTGGCTCAGTTGGTTAAGCATCTGCCTTCAGCTCAGGTCATGATCCCAGGGTCCTGGGATCAAGTTCCGCATTGGGCTCCCTGCTCAGCGAGGAGTCTGCTTCTCCCTCTACCCCTCCCCACTGCTCGTGAGCTCTCTCTCACTCTCTCAAATAAATAAAATCTTTAAAAAAGTAAAATGAAATCTTAAAAAAAAGAAAAGAAGCTGCAAGCCACAGGTCCCAAGGGGAAGGGATTACGTAAGGGTGTGAACATCACAAGGTGGAGATCTCTGAGGCATCATTTTAGAGTCTGTCCATCACATTCCAGAAATGACTGCTAGGTAAAATGATATGAATAATTTTTAGAGTTTTGAGATTTATGGATGAATTACCCCCTGCCATAATTGCATGACTTTGTCTTCCCACTAGCAGTAAATAAAAAGACCTAGTTATCTGCAGTCTCACCAATGTTGCCTATTTTAATTTTTTTAAAAATCTTCAATTTGATAAGGAAAAGCTGGTATCCTGTTTTTATTTGTATTTTTTCAATAACTTTTTGTTTTTTGTTTATTACCTGGTCATTGTATTTCTTCTTTTGTAAATTGCCAATTCATATGCATGTCCATTTTTTTTTAAAGGGCTGTTCGCTGTTCTAATATAATAAGGGTTTCAATAACCATTTGTCTGTCATGCATGTTTTAGATATTTTTCAGGTTTTGTCATTTGTTTTAAAATCTTGGTTAAGAAATTTACAAAAATATTTAATATTTTACATGGTCAAATCTGACAATCATGTGCTTTGTTATTTCTTCTTTTATTTTTATGTCTACCCCCAAAACAAATAAATAAATTCTTCTGGATGGGAACAAGGGGCTCCAAGCAGGATGTTAGAGTCTCTCTCAGTGGCATGGACAGGAAGGATGGAGGGTGGAGACACTGATCCTGTTATTTCAGGGTTTTTTTTGCTTTCGTGCATTGATTAGAACCTTCGAGGGAAATTGTAAAATAAAAGAAATAGTAGCAGGTGTCTTTGTCAAGAATGTTCCTAGTGTTTCATCATGAAGCATGATGTTCTTTTTGCATTGATATTCTTGATCAAACTTATTCCTAGTTCAGGAACATTTCAAATTTATCTGTAACGAGTGTTGGTTTTTAAGGCATTAATTTTAACAACCCCAACATTTTTTCTTATTTGACTTGTTGGGATAAATCTGATGGGTTGTAGCACATTTATCTCAATAAACTTATGGTTTCCATTTGCTAATATTTGATGTAGAATTTTGGCATTTACATTTATAGTGAGGTGATTTGTTATTATTATTATTACTATTTTGGTACTAGGGTTATATTAATCTTATTAAATACTTGGGAAAATGTCTCCTTTTTCTGTGTTTTGTTACCTTATAAGGTACAGGATTGCTGGCTTTTGGAAGTTTGAAAGATCTTTCTCTAGAGTTATCTGGATCCAAGGCTCTTAACAGAGTAACAATGTCATCTCTGCCATCACTGATCTAGTCAGTTTTTCTTCCTCTTGTGCTAATATGGTAATTTATATTTCCTCTACAAATGGGCCATTCATTGAAGGTGTTTAAACTAAAAGTTATCAGCTAAAAGTTATAATTATAGTCCTGTCATATTTAAATCTAAATTTTGATCTGTAATTATATTCTAATTATATATATTCATATTTTCTCTCTTTTATCCTTGGTTAGATATGATGAATCATCTATTTTATTGTTGATTTTTCCAAGAATGAATTTTTGTATTTATATATCAATTCTATTAGCTTTTAGTTTTTTTCTAATTCATTAATATCTTTATTTTTATTCCTTTCTTTTTTTGCTATTTTATTATGAAAATGTTAAAGCACACTCAAAATTAATAGTGTAAGGTATCCTTATATACCTATCACCATGTACAACAATATCAAGATTTTGCTACCTTGGCTTCACCTTTCCCTTTTTCCTTTTTTCTTTGTCTTGTTTGCTGAAATATTTTTTTAAAAACCCTAGGAATCATGTCATTTTATCACTGCATACTTCAGAATGCATCTCTTAAAAAGTATTTTTCTAATTTTCTTAGATGTTTTGTGGTTCTTTTTCCATCTTATTGGATTGATTTTTCTTAACTGATTTTTTTATTCTTTCTTATATAATAAGAAAAGCATTTAAGACTATGAATTTGCTGTTGAGTACAGAACTAGCAGCACATATTAATAATTTGATATGTAGTAATCTCAATACCAGAATTTTCAAAGTTAGCTACAAGTTAACATTTTGATTCTTGGTCTAATAACTATATGGAATTAATACATATGTTCATACATGTCCCTCTGGCTTTCTTGTTTAAATATTTTAGAAGCAATTCTAGTTATATTGCAGTATGATCTGTTTCTACAGATTGCTTTTCCTGGGAAGCAGGTTCTGAGATGGAGAATACCGTGCAAGGGATTTATGACAGATCATCTTGGGATCAAGTGAGACCTGTGGAAGGGAAAGGAAAGAAGAAGGACTGGGCAGAGGGACAAGTTGAGCTGCAAAGGAGTCTCAGTGGAAGCCTCAGTTAACCCCCACAGAGAGCTCTGAAGTTGGGGGGACCCTTCAGAGTTGTCCGGAGTTGGGAGTGAGGGGACACCTTTATTGCCCAAATCAATCACTGAGTTCAGGCTGCCTCTGGAAGGGACAGAGCTTTGAACTCTTGCAGTAGGGGCAGTCCCTGAAGTGTCTGACAGCTGAGTGCTCTCTGCTGACAGGACTCCCAGGGGCTAGAAGAATACACTCTTCATTACTGAAAGTGGATCTGGGTAGGACAGCCCAGCCTCCACTACAGTTGCAGAATTTCTAAGTTTTGAGATTTATTTTTTATAAATGATCTGCCAATATTTAAGAATCATGTTTATTCTTAAGAGGGCTAAACATCTAACATATATATATATAATATATAATATTATATGTTGGCTGGATTAAAAATAAAATTGTAATAGAAGCATTAAATAATAATATAATAAAATATTATTATATATAATATATATATTATATTTCAGACTTACTAATTTTTATCTATTTAGTTTGTTGAGGAGTGTTAAAGTATTCTAAAATACTTATGATTTGGCTGTTTCTCCTTGTGTTTTTTTGCCCCCCCCTTTTTTTTTTACAATTTTCGCTTAATACCTTTGGAGGTCATGCCATTCAGTACATTAATATCCACAATATTGTGTCTTCATTATGGCATGAATCTCCTGCCCAAGTAAAACCCCCTCTTTGAATATTGTTTTCTTTTGGTTTGAATTCTGTATTCATTGATATTTTCAGCCTTGGTTTCCTTTGGTTTGTCTGATATATCTTTGGCCATACCTTTATTTTCAAGCATTTTGTGTTATTTTCAAGGTGTGTCCCTTGTAAAAAGCATATAGTAAATTTTAATTTTGGGATTTTAATTTTTGATGCACAACTGAGAGCATTGGTGTTTTGATAATAAAATTTAACCCCTTTATAATTATAGTCATAACCCATATAGCATCTTATTTTATGTCTTATTTTAATATTTGCCTCATTTTCTGTTTTCTACTGTATGAACTATATAATTCATTATTTTGATTAATTTCTTACTTGGCTGCACTATATTTTTTAATTTTTTCAGAGTATATAAATTATAGCATTTCATCCTTACATTTTTAAAATGCAGACTTTTTACTCTTCATTTGGAACATTACCTTCATTAAGTATGTAGTCCTTGGATCGTGGTATTTCCCCTCAAAACTGTATTGTTCACTATATTTCATGGTGTAGAAGAGAAGTTTGAGGACTGCCTGGTTTTTTGTTTCTTAATATTAACTTTCCTCCCTGCTTTGCTGGTAAAATTGCTTCATTATCTTTGAAATTGAAAAAAATTCACCAAGATATCTAGGTGTTTGTCTTTCCTCATTTTTTTCCCCTGGAACTTGCTAAGTCTGTTTGATCTGCAGATAAAAGTAATTATTTAGCTCAGCAAAGTTTTCTTTATTATTTCTTGGTGATCTTGCCTCTCCTCATTCCACAATTAGATGTTGTGGACCTATTTTCTGTATCTTTTATTTTCCTTTTTTCCTTTACATGTTTCAGAATTAGGGGAGATTTTCTTGAGCTTATCTATACACTTTTCTTTTAATGCTCCATAATGTGCAACCTACTGTTTAATGCTTCTATTACAATTTTATTTTTAATTCAGCCAACATGATTTTCATTTCTCTGCATTTTCTAGATTTCATAGGTACCCCTTTCTGATTATCTATTTTAGCTATATAAATGCAGTGCCCTCTTTTATCAAGAAAGTTCCAAACTTTTCTCCTTGTATTGCCTCCATATCACTGAGTCTTCTTTATTCCCTTTTTCTGAACTTTGAGTCTTTTCATATGGCCAAACATTATTCTCTGTTTGCCCATGCTTACAGAGTGAGGTCCAAGCTTACCATAAATTGGAAGCTTGTGTGGGTTCTAAGAGGAATTTAGTCAATCTTTGGTTGGATATTTCAGGCCAGATGGAGAGAAAAGGGAAACATTTAGATTTATTGTAATTTTCCTTTTCCTTTTCATAGATTCAGCTGCTTGGAGAGATAAGAGAGGTAGCCAAAGCCAAAGATATCTTTGGCAAGGAGCTTTGTCTGTGCAAAAGATTTTCTTTTTCTTGTTTGTAGGGAAGCCAGAAGTGGCCCCAGTTTTGGTCAGCAAGTGCCTTGACTTTCTTCATGCTCCAAGTATGAATCAGTGCCACAGTGAATTCCATTTGGTGTGGCTATTGGCTCCATTTCACTTTCCAGAGATACCGGTGGGTTCCAAAATTATCACTTGATGACTTCATAGCCCACCCTGGCTTTTAGCCAGGTGTTTATAAGGTTCAGCCAGCATCTCTTCCATTTGTTTCCAGGCCCTTTGTTCTGAGTACACAGTGGCTTAAAGGTGAGCTTGGGCCTTCTTTGTTCATCCTCTCAACCCTATACCTTACTGATATCCTTGAATGTTCTTCTGGCTTGTGAGAGTTGCCCTTCCTCAGCTTCTAGCATAAACAGAGAGTCTCATGGCTGAATACAGGAACAACACTGTTTTTTCTCTATGTTTATAGTCTGTTGGTCTTTTCAAATGGCATTTTGGGGACCACAAAGGAAATAAGATGGATAATACCTCTGGGGAGTTCTTGATTGACAGCAATTGTGAGTAGTGTCTAAGGGAATAATGGTCCAAGTTTAAAGGAGAAAGAAAGGTGAAAAGAAGAAGTTGAGTGCAGAAAGGCAAGGAAGAGAGGGGCAAAGAGAGAAGACATAGGGCAGAAAAGAGAATGAGCCTTCGAGGTGGTCTGTGATGCCCACTTTTGCCTTATGATACCTCCCACTGCTCTAGTCAACTGTGTCCAGGGTTCCTAGGATGGCCCCAGATCCTCTGGTGGTATTTGAGGAGACTGATGATGCTAAAGGCTCTGTTCTGGGTGAACTCCTTGCCAGTCCTCTTCACTTCTGCTGCCTACTGCTCTAGGTAAAGAGGGCACCCAGAGGGATTTTTTATCTTATTTCCAACAGGTCTTAGAAATAGGTTGTGACAGGAGCCACAAGGGATTCTGAAGGTAAGGCAGATGCTCACACCCTCTGCTGATAAAAGCAAGAGGTAACTCCACCTCTTTTCCTCCAGTTCTGGGGTAGATCACTGGTTTGGCGCCTCTTGCTCAGATGGGGATGGAAGGACAGAGGCAGAAGGGGAAAGGGAAGGAGGGAACCAGAGAGAGAGAGAGAGATCTCAGAATGAATGCCACCCAGACTGCAAAGTGCCATGCCATGCGAGGAGGAAAATGCCCTAGGAGTTAACACCGTTATTAGAAAACAGATTTTCCTGTTCAGAATGCAAGACAGAGAGCCAGGCCTTGTGGTTGGGGCTGGAGGGGAGACTGGGAGACCAGAAGAGAGACAGGGCACCACTCACCCTTCAGAATAAGGATTGGACTTCTCTTGAAATTTTTATAGATGTCTCGTGCCTCCCCATCACATTACAGTCAGGGTGAAAAATTATCCCAGGCCTACCAAGGAAAATAGATCTGTGTGAATCAAGATTTTGTTGCCAAGGGCCATGTTATCACATGGAATTGCTTTATGGGTCAACATGGCTGATTTATTTATATGTATACCCTGTGGGTGTCTATTAGGCCTCCCAGACTCTGATCATCACAGGGACAGCTGGCTTATATATGTGTTGCTTGAACACGTGGTAAAATCCTTGTAACACATTTGCTAAAGATAAGGAGAGAGAAGGCAGGAAAATGTATCTGGGCTGCCTCTGAGCAGTTAAGGCCTGAGTCCAGGGCTGGCAACTGAGACACCTGAGTTCTCCTTCAGGCTCCATCAATTGCTGGATACATAAATGGGCAATAGCATCACCTAAGTGAATCTCAGTTTCCTCAACTGTAAAATGGGGTAGTAATATTCCCTGCTGGTACAGCATGTCAGTGAGTTTTGATTGTGGCTGAAATACTATAGGAGTGACTAATCATAAATACTATAGGAATGGGCAGGAAGTAATTCTATTATATCCATCTAGTTATTCATTCAGCAAACATGTATTGAGCAACTACTATGGGCTATACCCTTTGGTAGGTGCTGGGGACCCAACTGTGATCAAGGTTGGCACATCACTGTCTTCACTATGCTCACAGCCCAGTGGCTGTACACATAACTAACCTTTCTTCCCTGTCTTGCTTGTAGACTTGTTTCTTTGTCTTTGAAAGTTGAAACATTTACCAAGATTTCTAGGTGTTTATCTTTTCTCTTTATTTGTTCCTAGAACTTGCTAAGTGTATTTGATTTGCCAACAGAACATGTTCTTCAGCTCAGCAAAGTTTTCCTCATTATTTCTGCCTGATCTTTTATCTCCTTCTTATTAGACAGTGTTGAGTGTCCTGCATTCATGCTCCCTCATCTCTTTTTTTTTTTATCCTCTTTTCCATGTCTTCATGGAATGCTACAAGGGTGTGGTGTCCCCAGGAACTTACTACTGAGTACTCCCACTACCCAGTTAGACCCAGGTTATTATCAGCCCTTCCTGGAAAGCTTTGGATTCTCCCTCACTGCCCCTCACCTTCCATGAAGACAGGATCGAAGGGGGTGTAAAAGAGCTGGATTGACCTCTTGATGTCCAGCTGTTTTCTTGGTATCTGGCACCACTTACTGAGAGCAGATTCAGCCGCCTTAGTCCTTCATCTCAATACTGTCTAAATACAAGAGCACTGAACTGGAAGCTGCAGAAATTAAGGAAGTCAGGGATGGGACTTGGCTCAAACACAACAGGCATCACCTTAGCCTTTATTTTTCAGAACACTCTAATAGTTGAACAAAATGAGTTCTCCTTGCCAATCAGCACTGACATTCCATGTTCTGCCGTAGAGCTTTCTGGTGCTCCCCTTGGTACACAAGACCAGTGATGCTGTGGTGGGCATTTACATAATGCACAATGCCAAGAAGGCACTGTTTATGCCGTAGTCCCTGTAAAGGGCATGTCCTCAAGCACACAGGAGTGTCTCCTGGTGGGCCTGGCTGGAGTAGTCCCCAAGTGATGGGACTATGGGTGACTTCAGTTGCCTCCTCTTCCTCCTCCTCCTTGTCCTTCTTCGTTTGTGTCATGTTTCACATGTTCTATGATTTTCATGTTTTAGCACTAGTATCATTAATATTATTTGTTTAGGGAACTTAGCATACTACTCATCACTTCAAAGTTTGGACCAACGTGCTGAGTGACCCCTTGTTCCCAATTTGCTCATGACTTTCCTGGTTTTAGCACTGAAAGTCCTGTCTCCCAGAAGCGCCCCTCAGTCC
The DNA here is from genome assembly GCF_037043125.1 of Eumetopias jubatus. Taxonomy (NCBI): domain Eukaryota; kingdom Metazoa; phylum Chordata; class Mammalia; order Carnivora; family Otariidae; genus Eumetopias; species Eumetopias jubatus. Next base: position 78,743,211 of record NW_028274822.1, on the reverse strand, counting down.
TAGACAAACCAAGGTGGCTGGACATCTTACCAACATGATATATAAACAGTGTGGCTGATGGATAAGCAAATGAAAAACAGAATACTGAGACATGGGTATCAATGCTGAACTTGGGAGAGCTGCAATCAAAAATGTGACCTGGGTTTGAGATGGAATTAGGACATTTGCCTTTGATACCTGAACAGAATTCCGAAACTTGACACCCATGTTTTCGAAGGGACTGGAGAGCGAGAAAGCTTTCCTCACCCACCTAGATGCAGGGCGAGGAGAAAGTGTGTATAGCATGTGCATTGCCTTTGTATGCAGTGACCCCACACACAGATCAAACATGACCTAGTTATTTCCATACTCTGACCGATTGGACTGACAACGTTCACATGGAAGGGAGTGAATATGGGAAGGAGAGAAGACCAGAAATTCTTATAACCTTCCCAGAGTGGGGGGGCGGTAGTGGAAGTCACCTCCTCTAAGGGGCAAGGCATAAATGTGAGGGAAAGAGGAAAAAGTCGCCTGTCCCAACGTGGGTGGCAATGCAAACAACAGTAATAATAGGGGCTCCCCTTTACTGATTGTTCGTTATGATCCAGATATTATATTAAGCTTCTTACCTGTATTAGCTTATTGGATCTTCATAATAATCTTTACTCTATGAGAGGTACTCATATTAACCCCGTCATTCAAATGAGGAAACTGAGGCACAGACAGGTGCAACCACTTGCCTAAGACACTCAGCTAATAAGTGCACAGCTGGGATTCAAATCCAGTTTTATCTGGGCCTAATGAGCCGATCTGGTCATGAAACTGTAGACCAGAGGAGCTAGGAATGACCTTGGAAATCACATGGCCCAATGCCTTCAACTGGCAGATAACCTCAGACTCCAGGACTTTCCCAAAAACATAAAGCAATGAGTGGCAGGGCCAAAAACCAGAAATCAAGCCTCCTGACTTCCAGGTCAGTGCTCTTTCCACCTGACCAACGGCCTGTAATGTAGTTTGAATCCCAGGTTGGGAAAGCAGGTTATGCAGGGGGGTGAGTGGGCAAAGGGGAGCTGCAGGCAGGCTTGGTGGGAGAGGGAACGAGAAAGAGGCTGAGGGTAGAGGAGAAAGAAAGAGCCAAGAGGGAAAGGGGAGGGAAGACGGGAGATGGGGAGGAAACAGGAGACAGCACCATGTTAGAGAAACAAGATTTGCGATAAATATGAGAGATGCTACAGAAATTACTTTTTGAATGGCATTTAATTGGTTTATTAGTGTAATTCAGTTGCAGTTTGATTTGATTCAAACCTCTGATGTGCGTGATCCACCGCCCACCAAGGACACTGCCAGGCTTCACAAGCAGCAACAAATGAGGGACCTGGGGGGTGGGGGGTGCTGGTGATGGGAGACCGGAGAGAGGAAAAGTAGGGGATGGGGAGAGGGAGGATGGATGGAGATGAGGGAAGGGGATAGGGAGAGAGAAGGAGAGGAAGGGAGAAGAGAGGAGCAGGGTGGGAGGGAAGAGAAAGATGGAGAAAAAAAGCAAAGAGGAATTCAGGATGATCTGGGAGACCAAGGGAGTCAGAAGGCAGCAGAGAACAGATGCTCAGAGACAAAGAGGCAAAAGCAAAGAAAGGGCAAACAAGAGATATAGGATGCCAGGAAGGAAGAAAAAAGTTCAGGCACACCTTGGAGATATTTTGGTTTGGTTTCAGATCACCACAATAAAGCCAGTCAAATGAATTTTTCGGTTTCCCAGTGCATATAAAAGTTTTATTCACACTATACTGTAGTCTACTAAGTGTGCAATAACATTATTTCTCAAAAAAAATATAAAAAACAATGTCCATACCTTAATTTAAAATACTTTATTGTTAAGGGGCGCCTGGGTGGCTCAGTCGGTTAAGGGTCTGCCTTTGGCTCAGGTCATGATCCCAGGGTCCTGGGATCAAGTCCTGTATCAGGCTCCCTGCTCAGTGGTGAGCCTGCTTCTCCCTCTGCCTGCCACTCCCCGTGCTTGTGTTCTCTCTTTCTCTGTCAAAAAATAAATAAATAAAATCTTTTAAAAAATAGAAAATAAAAATATTTTATTATTAAATTTTAACCATCATCTGAGCTTTCAGTGAGTCATAGTCACTGATCACAGATCACCGTAACAAATAAAATAATAATTTAAAAGTTTGAAATACTGTGAGAATTACAAAAATGTGACACAGAGACACAAAGTGAGCAAAATCCTGTTGGGAAAATGGTGCCCATAGACTTACTCGACACAGGGTTGCCACAAACCTTCAACTTGTAGAAAATAGAGTCTCTGCCACAGTCAATAAAGTGAAGCGCCATAAAACGAGGTATGCCCAGGGGAGGGGAATGATGAGTTGCAAACACACACACACAGCTATGTCCCAGGCATCTCCTGAGGACCCGTTGGCTGGACATTCTCTGGACTTCTGATATGAGGATGGCACTAGGGGTCTGCCATGCTCCATGCTACTTTCCAGTCTCCTGAGAAGAAAGCCCTTCTTTGTCATTGGTGCTCTGTCTGTCTGGATGGTGGCTGAGAACATAGATGAGCAGCTCCCTCTGGGTACCTCAGGAGACAAGGAGATCCAGCTGGGGAGGTACAGACTGGCAGCATCTCAGCTGCAAAGACACAGTCTCTCTCACAGACGGGGAGATGGGGGCCCAAAGAGGAGAATAGAGTCAGAAGTGAAGTTTCCAAAGCTGCTCATCCTGCCTCCCAGATTGGAGCTGGAACCCTGGCAGCAGGTTGTTGGGGTCATGTCATGCAGTGGTTGTGGGCACAGGCTTTGGACCCAGACAGATCCAGCTGTGCAGCCTTGGCCCAGTGCATTTCCTCTCTGAGATGCACTTTCTGCAAAACGTAGATCAAGGTACTCCCTGTGTCTCAAGGTTGCTGTGAGGCACCAAGGGAAATAAAAATATATCAGATGTATCTGGAAAAACCTGGCACATACAAAATACTTGATATATTATGATTTTTATTATTAATAAAAGAGGACACTGAGACACCCAGCAGATCAGGCAGATTCTCCTTAGTGAGGACTTGAGAAGGGCTGTATGGCATTGTGGTTATGAATATGAATCCTATAAACCAGAATGACTATGTTTAGATTCCAGTTCTGCTCTTGAATGACTTTGCGCAAGTTAGTAACCTTGCTGTGCCTCAGTTTCTTCATCTGTGAAACAGGGATGACACTAGTTCCTACCTCATTGGATTGTTCACTAGGATCAAAGAAGTAATACAGAGGAAATGCTTAGAACAGAGTCTGATCCCTAGTAGGTATTAGATACATATTAGCTCTCATTATTTGTATCACTGGGGGTCAGCTATAAGGATGTGGGGACCAAAAACCAAAAGATGGATGCACCCAGAGTCCCATGCAGTTGGTGCAGAGCTGGAATTTGAACCCAGACCTGACTGTTGGCTTAGGATGCCCCAAGATTCCAGAATCCCTGTTCAAGAATCTCCCCACATTGCCATACTTTCCAAAGGTGATGAGTCTCCATTCCAACACTTCCCTATTGCCAACACCATGTAGCTTGTTCCTCCTGAATTAAGCCTTAGCCACATCTTTGATGCAGATACCTCCTTTTGAGAAGGAGAGAGAGCAGAGTGTTGTGACCCAGACTTTGGAACTCCCAGGCCTTTGTCACCACCCCTCACCCCCCAATGCACATATAGGCATACACCCCCAGATACACCCACAGACAGACCTCCATTCCCGAGTATAATTACAGAAGCTATATCAACGAGGCTGATAGTAATCATCTGGGAACATGGCTGGATTTGCCTCCAATGCTGATTCCAGGGACCAGTAATCTTCATCTTCATCTGTGAAATGGGGATGATAGGACTTTTTATGGAACAGAAAAATGCATGTGCAGTGAATTAGCTGTAATTCAGAAGAGCTCCTGTCCTGATTGGGACTAATTATTTTTATAAAGAAAATAATTAACAATCTCAATAACTCATTGTTGGAGAAAAGAGGTCTGCCCTGGGCACCACTAATTATCCCAGAGCTGGTTTTCAGGACCCCTTTATCTCTTCTTAGCCTGGCCTGGACAGCCTGAGAGGCAAGGAGAGATCCTGCTCATCAAAGAGCCACAGCCGCTGGGGGATGGGGAGGAGGAAAGCACAGGTATGGCCCCTTAGCCAGGGCAAGGCGATCTCCTGGCTCCCATGCACATTGAAGCTCACCCAGGGAGTTTTAGAGCTGGAAGGGACCCTGAACCCGGGGTTAAGTCTGGAGGTCTGGGTTTAAATTCCTGCTGTGTGGCCTTTAGCAAGTTACTTAATTTCTCTGAGTCTCAGATTGCCACCAGGACCCAGAAGGATCATTGTATGGATTAATTGAGAAAACCTCTGAAACATCATGGAGCTTCATGGACATTTTATAATTATTTTCATAAAGGATTCAGAATTCAGCCTCATTGTTATACAGTTAAGGCCCAGAGAAGTGAAGGAACTTGACCAAGGACACACAGTCAGTTTGTGACAAAACTGGGATCAAAACCCAGGTTTCTTTTGAACCTGTTGTTACTATCTTTCATTTGTTTGTGTTTAATTTCACCATGGTACCTGAGCTGTTCTTTTATCCAAACTCTCTTGAAATATCCAGAACACTGATACGGCGTCACTTCAGCCTGAATTATCTGAATACAATTTGGCTTCCTTTTCACAGGTGTAAGGAAGCATAGCCTGGAATATAAAATGTGGGGATTCTGCACTCACAAAATTCAGTGTTTTATGGCTTGACTATTCCATTTCCTTACTGGATGGCTTAGGCAAACCTCTGAAACTGTCCTCATTTCCTTATCTTTAAAATGGAGATAATCATTGAGTCTATCACATATTTCATGAGATAATGTCCATCAAGTAACATTTAGCAAATATGTTCATCAGTTAGCCCTTACCACAATAGAGCTGTGTAACAAATCACCCCAGGCTGTATTAAACCATGAATCATTTATTCTTATTCATGCATCTGCAGGTTGACTGGGAATCAGCTTGTTTAGGTTGAGTCTAGCTGGGCTTGGGTTTAGATCTGCTTCACATGCATTCATTTCCTTGGGTCAGGTGACTACCCGGGACATGTTCTCATGGTAGTAGTGCGAGAGAGACAAGCAGAAATACACAGTGTCCCTTACGGCCCAAATTTGGAGCTGACACTGTCATCTCCACCCACACTCCATTGGCCAAAGCAAGTCATGTGGCAAACCCAACACCAGTGGGGTAGAGAAATAAACCTACTCCTACTCGGAGGAACTCCAAAGTCCCAAAGGGGGTGGACACAAGGAAGCAGGAAGAACAGAGAATAATAATGCAATCTAGCACCATATATACTGAATGCTAGCAGTTCTTACAAGCAACAGATGTTTGAACTCAGTAATTTGTGCATGACACTTTATAGTTTTCAAAGTTTCCCTTTCTCAAATGTTCTTGTATGTTACCTTCGCCACAACACAAGAAGTATATCACCCATTTTACAGTTAGGGAAACTGGGTCTCAGAGTGGTAATGGAGCTCACCCCCCACCCCAAGATCACACAGCTGGAGAGTGTGGTCAAGCAGGGCCTGAACCCAGGTCCCTCTACCTCAGCCCCAGATCAGAGTTGGATCCACGATCTCATGTGGAACGAGATAGTTCCCAGTGTCCCTTACCTTCCTTCGTCTTCTTTCTAGAATGAAATCATCAAGACATATTCAGCCTACCTTGTGTGACAGGGGAGAAGGAGCTAGACACAGCAACAGGAATAAGCATAAATTGTGTGCTGTGGAGTTTATTCTCACTATCTTCACATGGTAGAGTCCCTCAAATGCCTCCTAGTGTTGAAGGGCATGGGAACTTCAGGCAAAGAAAACTGGGTTCACATCCTACCTCCAGCTCTTAATTTGTAATTTGATCTTGGGTGTGTGCATTGACCTCTTTGAGCCTCAGTTTCCTTACCTGTGAAACGGGGATAACAATAGCTATTGCATAAAGAGGTTGTGAGGACCCATTCATTCATTCATTCATTCAAGAAATAGTTGTTGAGAACCTACCATGTGCCAGACACTATTCTAGATGTTAGAGGTGTAGCCATAAATAGAAGAAAGACTTGGCCCTCGTGGAGCCTATATTTTAGTGGAAGGAAAGAGGCCATAGGCAGATGTACAAAAAAATACACAGCGTGAGCCATCAAAAGGAATGAGATCTTGCCATTTGCAACGACATGGATGGAACTGGAGGGTGTTATGCTGAGTGAAATAAGTCAAAGACATGTATCATATGACCTCACTGATATGAGGAATTCTTTTAATCTCAGGAAACAAACTGAGGGTGGCTGGAGTGGTGGGGTGGGGTGGGAGGGATGGCGTGGCTGGGCGATAGACATTGGGGAGGGTATGTGCTATGGTGAGCGCTGTGAATTGTGCAAGACTGTTGAATCACAGATCTGTACCTCTGAAACAAATAATGCAATATATGTTAAGAAAAAAAAAAGAAGAAGATAGCTGGAGGGGAAGAATGAAGGGGGGGGAAATCGGAGCGGGAGACGAACCATGAGAGATGATGGACTCTGAAAAACAAACTGAGGGTTCTAGAGGGGAGGGAGTGGGGGGATGGGTTAGCCTGGTGATGGGTATTAAAGAGGGCACGTTCTGCATGGAGCACTGGGTGTTATGCACAAACAATGAATCATGGAACACTACATCAAAAACTAATGATGTAATGTATGGCGATTAACATAACAATAAAAAATTTAAAGGGTAAAATAGTAATTATAAAAAAAATACACAGCATGATGGATGTGGTAAGTGCTAAGGGGAATGACGGATCGGGGTAAGGGGGCTAGGGAAAGCCTGGAATTGGGCAGGGGTCCCAGGTACCTTTTACATCATGTTTAAGGAAGTCCTCACTGATGAAGTGACATTTGAGTAAAGATATGAAGGCAGTATGGGAACAGTCCAGGTGACATCTGGGGGAAAAAGCATCCCAGGGAGAGGATGCGCAAATGCCAAAGCCTTGACGTGGGAGTGTACTTGACCAGGATGGTTGGAGGAACTTGAGGGAAGAGGAATATGGTAAGATCAGAGAGTCAACAGAGGGCCAGTTTGCACAATGATTTCGGGTGATTGTAAGGACTTTGATCTGTACTGTCTGTATTGGAGTGAGATGGGCAGCCTGGGTTTGAGAAGAGGAGGGACACACCCTGACTTCTGTTAGAAAGAGAAGAGACGTAAGGGGACCGGGGCAAGGATTTGATGAGATACTGCATGTGGAGCACTTAACACAGAGCCTGATATGCTTTAAATCATCAGTCACACATAAGTTGGCTCAGGCTGCCGTAACAAGATACCACGGACCAGGTGGCTTCAACTCTAGTTTATGTCCTCACCGTTCTGGAGCCTGAAAGGCCAAGATCAAGGTGTTGACAGGTTCGGTTTCTTCTGAGGCCTCTCTCTTTGGCTTAGAGATGGCTGCCTTTTCACTGTGTCCTCGCGTGGTCCTCCCTCAGTCCCTGAATTGTCCATGTTCCAATCTCTGCTTCTTAAAAGGACACCAATCACACTGGATTAAGACTCACCCGTATGACCTCATTTTACCTGAATTACCTCTTTAAAGGCCTGATCTCGAAATACAGTCACATTCTGAGGTACTGGGGGGTTAAGACTTTGGCATATGAATTTGAGGGGAGACACAATGAGTTCATAACTAGTAGTAATAGTAAAAATAAGAGTAAATTATGATTGTTGTCCTGATGCCCCGTTTAGGACCTCTCTTGTTGAGGCCAATCACACACTCTTCATATTTGAACACTACCTCCCCGGGACTGACCCAGGCTTTGAGCCTTTCCCCACTCCCTTCCCCACACTCCTTAGTCAACAAATATTTATTAAGCACATACTCTGTGCCGGGTACTGAGATACTGTAACTAAGCAAGTACAGTCAGGTCGTTCATTTGTTCGTGACATGACATGGTTTTGAGAACCTTCGCCATATTTAACAGACTGTTCTAGATCTGTTCCTGGATCTCCTCTCAAGAAGTACTTGCTGATCACTTACATGTGCCAGACACAGTGCCAGGCTCTGGTGATGATAGTGATGAGCAAGATGGGGCTCTGCTTTCTGGAAGCTCTTAGGGATTTGTTCAGTGTAGCTAATCACAGAAACAGATACATCAGTGGTTGCTAATAAGTTTTCCTCATTTGGAGACCTTGCAATTCAATGGAACCTCAAGCACACATTGTATACCAGCTTACTTGCTGGGGTCTAATAGTTGGTGAGAACAGGTGTTATGTCTGTCATTTTCCACTACGTATCCAGTATGTGGCATCATGGTGGGTGTACAGTAGGTGCTCAACAAGTACTTGTAGAATGAGTACATGGACCTCAAAAGTGCACTATCTAATATGGTAACCACTCACCACCTGTGGCTCTGTATGTTTAAATTAGAAATTAAATAAAATTAAGTTTCATTATAAATTATTATTTGTTCAATATGAAATTTCTTATTAAAATTAAAAATCCATTTTCTCAGTCATCCTAGCTGCATTTCAAGGGTTTAACAGTCACATGTGTTAGTGGTTACCATGATAGATGGTGCAGATACAAGATCCAGAGTGTCTCCGTCATTACAGAAGGATTGCTGATCTAGAATAGTGGTTTTCAACCGGGAGCAATTTTGTCTCCCAAGGGGATGGTTGGCCACGTTTGGAGATGTTTCTGGTTGCCACAACTGAGGGGTTGCTACTGGTATCTAGCAGATAGAGGCCAGAGATGCTGCTCAACAACCCATATCCACAGGACAGCCCCCTAATACAGCAGTACTGAGGTTATGAAACCCTCTTCTGAATTATCCGTCTCCGTGAGGGCTGGTCCACAGGATATCTACCTGAAGCAGTTTGTATCTACGTGAGACTGAGATGCTACTGTATGGATGACAGCTCCAATATCTACAACACTCCACAGTTTACAAAGTTGAGTTGTCTTATGTAATTCCCCCAACTCTGAGGAATATTTAGGGCCAGGATCACTCCCACTTTGTGGGAAAACAGAGCAAGGCTCAGAGATGTTATGTCTCAGGAGGGAGCAGAAATGGAACTCAAGAGTACAAGCCAAAAGGAGGTTGAGTTTTCTCAGTTAAGGAAGAATTTTCTAGCCATCAAGAGTTTTCTTCAAGTAGGAGTTTCCCCTCATTAAAGGTATTCTGACTGAGATTTCTCCATGGTGCTGTGTTGCCCAAAGTATTCCATGGAATATTAGCCCACTAGATTACAAAACGAAGGCCCTGTGGCCACAGATTTTTGAGAAAGCCTGCATAATAATGCATTCCTTGATGAACCATGAGAGACGATGGGCTCTGAGAAACAAACAGGGTTCTAGAGGGGAGGGGGGTGGGGGGGTGGATTAGCCTGGTGATGGGTATTGAGGAGGGCACGTTCTGCGTGGAGCACCGGGTGTTATACGCAAACAATGAATCGTGGAACACTACATCAAGAACTAATGATGTAATGTATGGTGACTAACATAACATAATAAAATAAAATTTAAAAAATAATAAATAACGCATTCCCTTCTGGGCTTTCCTATTGCAGTTAACACATAACAGGCTCTGATAAGTCCTGTAGCAACAAAACCTGATTCTTTTTGTTTAACCTAGTGTTTCTCAATCCCATCTAAGTAGACAGTCCCATCCTCATGCCATATAGGGGAGCAGGCAACCATTAACACAGAGCCAGTGTTCTGTGCAACGCATTTCATTAAGGCATGGAATGAATTATCAAACAATCTATCTGTCCTTGGGTCTGTGTACACTTCTATTACTGTCTGTGTGACCACAGGCAAGTCTTGGTGTTTGAGGAGTCATCTAGTGTGTCTGAATCTGGGCTAAATGACTTGCCCAAGGCCACACAACTAGAGTGTACGTTTCAGAGCTTGGCAGCCATTTATTTATCATTTTCCTCTTCCTGACTCTTGGGAGTATATTTGATTCAATGTGAAGTCTCTCTGCTCAAGAGCCCTGAATCAGATGCAGTGTGTCCCAGTCATCTCTCTGATGCCACATTCCCAAGGAGAATTACATCACCTGCCTTGTTTAAAATACATCTCCGTGGTAACAGTGGCTGTTCTTGTGTGGATGTCGATGGCTCCCATGTAGCAGTAGATGTGGGTGGGTGCTGGCTCTTCCAAAAAGAGGGCTAGGGCAGTGAGTTTCAGCTGATAAGGACCACGTGTGTCGGCCAAGTGGCAGTTCGGTGGATGTATATGTCAGCATGCGATACAATGTTTGCAAGACTCACCTGGGGAAAGACCCTTGGGTATTGAAGGCTTTTGTTTTTAGTTTAGTTTAATTCCAACCAAGTTCCAACGAAGAGATATTCTAGGGTGCCCAACTGATGAAAGACAGAGAAAGAGAGAGAGAGAAGATATGGTGGCGTATACAAAGGGAGGGTCCTTAGAGGATACATAAATTGGAGTTTGGGGTGCTGTGTTTTCTAGAGTTTAGGACCCCTATGATTTTTTGTCTGAGATATTTTAGGTGGCCCCAGGGACACAGCTTGAAATAACATATAATAACAACGTGAGAAAGTGATTGCCCTTTCAATCTTCTTTCTATCCTTCCTATTGTCAAAGAGTTGTCTCAGTTTGGGACTATTGTGTTTTTAACACCTCTCAACACTTGCTGATCTTCCTTTCTTAACAAAAGAGGAAGCAGGTGTCAGGCTCCGAGCCTGGGGCAGGTAGCAGTAGATAGCTAGGATTTAATAATGTTCCTTGTTTTTCATCATATCTATTTTTAGGGCTACCTTCTGTTTCTGAACAGGACACTCGTTGAACATTTCCAGATGTGATGTGGGTTTCTTCTGTAACTAAATGTATTAAGTCAAAAAGCAAGTCAATTTCAAGACTAATATTAAACAAATAGGAGTATAAGAAACACATGCATAAATGGACAAAAATCATGACTGGTCTTGGGTGAGCAACTGAGGTTTAGGAAATGTTTTGAGGGATATGTGGCTTTGGAGAAAGCAATTCTGGGTTATGGACCAGCTCCATCACATACTAAATGAGTTGTCTTGAACAAGGTTTTGAGTCTCAGTTTTATAGTCAATTAAGTGGGGATAGAAAATTACCCATCTTATATGACTGTTGTGAAATAATCACATATGGTATGTAGTAAGGGCTCAGAAGGGGGCAGCTCCCACTATGCATATTTTGTGACTAACATCAATTTGTATACATAGTGCTTGTAAAGGTCCCAGGTTTGGGAAACAAACTTCTTCCTGATCAACATCCTAGTAATAGTAATATTTATTGAGTACTACCTCTGTGCCAAGCCCTGTCTTAAGCCTTAGACATGTATTATCTTATTTAATGTTCCCAGTGATTCAGCAAGGTTAGGGGATATCTGTATCCCACTTTAGAGATAAGGCATAGGTAGGTAAAGTAACTTACCAAAAGTCACATAGCTAGAAGGCAGCAGAGGAAGGCCTCAAAACCAGGCAGACTGATTCTAGCATGCATGCTCCTAACTACTCTCATAGATACCAGAAGCTCCTATATTTTATAGATGCACAGTAAATTTTTTTGTTGATCATGAGAGTGATTGTATTAGTTAGGAGTCCTTTGGTTACAAGGGACATAAACCACACCAAGTAGCTCGAGTAATGAAGAGGATGCGTTGATGCTCATAACTGAAAAGATCCACTGGCTTCAGGTCTAGCTGGATCCAGGAGCTTAAGTGTTGTTGTCCCCCTATTCATTTCTTAGGCAGTCTCGCCTCTTGGGGTGACAAGAAGGCTGCCAGTAGCTCTAAGCTTTCATATTATACTTTTTAACAACTCCTAGCAAAAGAGGGTCCCTTCCCAGTGGTTTTAATAAAATTCCCAGAATGGAATTTTACAGGATCTAATTGGCCTTGTTTAGATAGGTGCCTACCTACGAGCCAATCACTGTGGCCTGGAGCTGGCATAAAGACACCTGTGCCTGCGTCAAATGGACTGAAAGTGGAAAAGAAGGGCTGGTCCCTAAGAGAAGAATCTGCTGCTTGTATCATAAGCAAATGGATGCTCAGCTGGGAAAATGCCGCTTGTAAAGTCTTACTGACGGTCTTCATTGAGAAGATTCATGGGGGGGGGGCACTGCATCAGGAAGTATCAGACTGGGGTTCCATCACCTTTCTTCCACTGGTTTGCTCTGTGACCTTGGACAACTCCATAAGCCCTAGTGGGTCTGTGTCTTCGGTTGTTCAGTGATTTCTCGTCATCGTGCCTTGCAAGATTATTTTAAAGAGCACATGCAATAGTGTTATTTATAAATGTAATTAACATTGCAGCTTTTCTTCCTCCATGGTTTCTATAAAAAACGCACTTTAGTCCAGGTTTTGGGGGGTTGGTTTTTTTTCCCCAAATGGCTAATAACCCTCTCACGATCCCCATTGAACCAGGCCCTGCTGGATTTTTAAGACTTGCTTTTGTCAAGAATAAATGGCCACAACATTTGGTATGCACTTTGAAATAAGCAGTTTCAAAGAGCACAAGTGAAATCGAGTGACATCTTACCAAGGTGTCTATGTGCCAAGATACGACATGGCAAAAGCTGTGCTGAGTACTTTGCAAGTACCACCTCCTTTCGTTGTCCTGACAACGATTTTGTCGTGGGTAATAAGAGGCAGGGTGAATAACCCAGGAGAGCTGAGGTCAAGTAATGCTAAGTTCAAATAATACAAATCATGCTGCAGAGATGAGTTCAAATCTGCCTCTTAAATAGCAGCAGGGCCTCAGCAAGCCTGAGCTTCCGTTTCCTCATCTGTAAAATGGGACCAACACAGAAGCTATGTCATAAAGTTTTTGGGAGGACACAATAAGCTGTAGAATGTAAGGTGCTTGGCAACATGCCTAGCGCCTGGTGGACACCTGCCCAAGGTCACACAGGGGGCACCAATTCCAGCGCTGTTTGCCTCCAGGACTTATGCCAAACTGCCTTACAACAGAAGCACATCTCTTCTGGGGTCATTCAGGGATGTCCTTTAGCTTCCAGCAGTTCAGGGTCTGTGGCCCCTCCAGTCTATTTAGATTTGCCCTGTATACTCAGGCTACCAATTGCCTGCCGCAATGTCCTGAAATAACTCTGCTCTTCCGGCCAGCCCCCCTCCCAGCCTCCCTCCCACCAAGCCCAGAATAGCCACATACATCATGGCTCCAAAACAGCCTGCAGGATGCTTCCTCCCCTTTGATAACAGCTCAGCCCTGTCTAAATGCTGGCATAACCAGGGCCACAGTGCCTGATGCAGCCACAAGTACGCTTAGGTATGCCATGCCATCAGGTAGAGATGTCACTTGGTTTCACTTGCGAGGAGATGTCACACTCATCATTATACCTTGGTGGAGGTGGTGGCTGGACATCACTGCCTTGATGGAGAAACTAAAAGGCTAGTTATAGGTCCATAGCCATGGTCTTATGTGACATTTCCATGTGGCTTTACCATTTATTAAGAAAGCCAACATCCCTGTCTCACTTATAATTTTCATGCTGTGGCCTGTAAGGTTTAGCCAGACCTGATTCCAGTGACCCTGCCTTCCAGACCTGGTCTTACTCCTCTAGTTCCCCTTTTCATTTTGCTCACGTACTTCTCACCTCTTTTCTGTTCTTCAAACCCCTTAAGCATTCTCTCCTGCCTCAGGGCCTTTGCTCATGTTGCCATCGCTGCCTGGGATGCTCTTACCCAGCCCTCTTTTGAATGGCCATTCATTCTTATTTCAAGCAAGTCTTTCCTAGTCTCTCCCATTACAAATTATAATTCTGTTTTTTCAGAACATTTATTTCTTTAATGTCTGTCTCCCATTATGAGTTCCGTTATAGTAGAGGCCTTACCTGTCTTGTCGACTGAGTTGTCTCCAGAGCATGGTGCTGTGCCTGACCCATAAGAAAAGCTCCCTAAATATTGCTGAAGGAGAAATATGTTGACAACGATGTTACGTGATAAGCATCATCACCCCCCACTCAACAGATGACAAGATAGAGGCACAAAGTATCAAGGAATTTTCCAAAGTCATTTTCAAGGCTAGGAATGGAACAGAAGTGAAAACTCAAATCCTGAGACTCTCAATCCCCTCACACCCCTGCTTTTAGAACAGTGATGCAACCATGATTTTCCCCCAGTTGATGCCAGGAAGGTCCACTTCTAGAAAATAAACTCTGAGCTAAATCTTGACTTATGGACCACTGAAAAAGAAGAAAGGGGGGAGGGTGGTCCAAGCAGAGGGAACAGGAAGTCCAAGGCATATAAGTGTCTCATAGCAAGCACTGAGCATATAACAAATGTTTCCTTAATTTACTCATCAATCCATTCATTTCTTTGTGCTGTATTTCCTTGAGATCTATATGGCAGACATTTGGTGGGGGGAGCATTAGAAATACATAGGTAAATAATTTTACATTACAAGAAATACATAGGTAAATACATAGGTAAATAAATATATAGGTAAATAGGTAAATAAATACATAGGTAAATAACAAAAGATACTAATAATACTAGTTCATCTTTATTGAGCTGTATTGTATTGCAGACACTGTATGAAGTGCCTTATGTGGACTATCTCTTTTTTAACCATCATAGCAATGAGATACACTCCAAGACTGGTACAGGCATCATGCCCATTTTACAGACAGTAAATAACTTTCTCAGGTCACCCAGGTAGGTAGAAAACCTGGAATTGGAATCCAGGCAACATAAACCAAACATCCAAGCTCATAACCCAGTGGTCATCTCGCCCCTCCTGTACCTCTTCTTTGGAAGAGGGTCCATTATGATACAGAAGATTTCCAGAGATAATGGCATAAACATTCTTGAAAAGTATGAGCTGCTTGAGAAATCCCTCTCCACCTCTTCTGATACTCCCTGCCATCGGAGACTAGCCAGCCACTGTATTGTCCTTGGAGCATGCCCTCCAGCCCCATTCCTCTGCCCCTGCCCGGCTCCCTTCTACCCCTTTCTTCCAGAGACTTGTCCCCTTAACACCCTTCACCTTCTCTCTCCCATTGTCCCTGCGCATGGCAGGCAGATTCAGTACCATCCACCCCACTGCCACTGTCTCTGATACTCGGCGGACTCTCCAGTTGAGAGGTCTGTGATCACGTATTCCTCTGAGCAGAGCCAGACATGGAAAAAGTTGCCTTCAGATCCTGCAATTACCTTTCCCTGGATTGCAGCTATTTAGCTGGAGACACCTCCGCCCAGCCCTCCTGCGTGCCCAGCAAGCAGAAGGCCTGTGAACAACAGAGCAGCATTTCAGGGCTTCGGCGGCACTTCTCAGCCCTGAAATCACTCTGTGTGGGTCTTGGCTGAAGAAACATTGATTCTATCAATTAAATGCCCCCACCCCTCCCCAGTCCCCTGGGCTTCTACTTCACATTCAGTCCCTGCCTACTCTGTTGAAGAGACTCAGAGTGATGTTTGTTAGTTTGTCCGTTCATTCATTCATTCATTCATCCATCCATTGTGAAAAGCACTGAGCTAGACTCTGGGGATACGACACTGAGCCAACCAGATACAGACACCAGATAAGAATTTACCTGTTTCACCCTCTCTGGGTGATGGGGCAATAGAAGAGGGACATTTATCAAGGGCTTGGGGAACCAGGGACAGCTTCTGAAGGAGGTAATGACTAGGACAAATAGGACAATGGATGATTAGGATATAAACAGGACAAAACTTGAGAGGTAAACAAGATTTGGCCAGGAAAGAGGAGAGAAGTAGTGGAAGGTGCCTCCATATGTGCAGACTGAGGTGAGAAAGGGCCTGGCCCACCTAGGGAAATGCCACCTTGGCTAGAATAGATGGTGGTAGTTGGGAGTTGAAAGAGAAGGAGCTGGGGAGTATAAGGATCCTCCTGAGCATCACAGGGGCTGGATCTTACCTTAAAGGCAATGGGGAGCCATGGAAGGTTTTAGGCAATTGCGTCTTCTGTGTGTCTCATGTCAGTGCTAACCTGGTTCTTGACCTCTCTTTTGTATATTTCTCCCAGGAGATCTTTATCCAGGTCCAGGTCAGATCCTGGTAGCCCAGAGCAGTCCAGATTTCACGACTGAAGTGCTCAGCACCTCTGGGTAAAGGAGAGAGGGTGGCTGGTCCCTTCAGTTGGAGCATCAGATGGGGGTTTGAGCTGATTGGTTCCTAAATCAGTCCTCTTTTTGATGCAAATGCAATCCATTAGGAACATGACTAGCACAGAAGAAGTAGCCGTGGGGTGGACTAAGTCCAGGCACTGACCTTGACTGCCATGTGACTTTGTATAGATTTAACTTACTTTTCTGGACCTCAGCTTTTCCATTTATAAAATGAAGTAATTGGAGGACCTTTCAGCTTTGACATTCCATGAGCATAATGGGTATCAAAGGAGAATAAAATTATACCTGAGACAACTGGGACCTGAAAATATCTCACATGTCAGTCCATGATGCAAAATCCCCTTTTTCTAACCACTTTGGTGGACAAAACAGCAAAACAAAACAAAACAAAAAAATTAAAGAGAACCATGGATCCAAAGGAGAAATGGCTATTGATGTGACACTCCTATCCCACAGTTAAGCACTCACGGACATTTTCACATGTGTTCATGCAAGCATTCCCATACATATGACATGGATGAATACATGTGTGTGCATGCACATACATGCATACTCATATACACCCTCATCCATTTACCCAAACTCCCTGAGTACCTCAAATATTCTTTACAGGGGTCAGATCTCTGTAAATGTTCTGCAGTTGTATCTGAGTTTGGTGTAAGGAGTATAAGAATAAGGAAAGTGTTTCACGGTTGGATGCACTGCAGCCTTAAATTGTTTAATCGACGACTGCTGTCCTTGGTGCTGAACCACTGTCAAGCTCTCAGGGACATGAATCAGCAAAGCCCCCTGATTTCTGAATACCTGGGAGAGATTCTTATCAAAAACATTACAAACAGTACATGGAGGGGTCAACTAGTTCCCAGTCAGCTAACTCAGGCCTCATCTCCTTAGTCTCCACTGAAACTTGGTTGAACACCTTAGGGCCTGGGACATCCTGCCTTGTGTAGACTCCAAAAAATACAAAAACTGATTCTGCTGTGTGTGTGTGTGTGTGTGTGTGTGCACGCGCGCGCGAGCATGCATCAGCATGTGTGGCAGGGCTGTGTACTCAGTGGCAGAAGAGTCCTTGAAGGTTGAAAGAATGAATAATGGAAGGGAAACCATCGCCACCTTGTCAAGCCCCAGACCGAAAATTCTTCAAGATGGACTCAAAAATAGCAATGTTTCCTGCATGTTAATTAACTTGTTCCAAAGGTGGGGACAATGTCCTTGAGACTGGAGGCTAGAAAAGGAAAAAGGTGTAGCCCCGTGTGTGCACTTGGCGTGTGGGCAGAACTTCCGCTCAAACCCAGGGGCTTTGCTGATTCATGTCCCTGAGAGCCTGACAGTGGTTCAGCACCGAGGACAGCAGTCGTGGAGTAAACAATTTAAGGCTGCAGTGCATCCAACCGTGAAACACTTTCCTGGCCGCAACTCCAGCCATCCTTACCTATTGAACCTACTAGTTACATCACCTTTCACGTGTCTCTCACTTTATGAGAAATGTGGGCTCCTGAAAAATCCTAAATCTATATTTTATAATGTGATCAGTTCAGAAACACGATTATGTATTTCCAATAATTCTTCCAGGAGGATAGTGTAGGAGTTTTGAAGCCTTGATCTCCCTGATTTCTGAAAAGATAGATGTGTCCAGAGGCAGTATAACTCAGTGGTTAAGAGCATTATAGGATTATATCAAGCTTTGTTGTCACTATTGGCATTTTGGCCCAGATAATTCTCTGTCTGGGGACCTGTCCTGTGCATTGTAGGATGTTTGCAGCATCTGCAGCCTACATGCCCATTGTGCTTCCCCAGTTGTGACAACTAGAAGGATCTCCAGACATTGTCAAATGCCCCCTGTGGGTAAAATCTCCCACATTTATTGAGAATCTATGGAATAGATGTATTGAATCTAAATCCTGGTTCTGCCACTTATTAATGGCCTTGGGTGATTGGCTTTTGTGTGCCATGATTCTGCTTTCTCATATGCAAAATGAAGACAACATTTGTATTTACCTTCTGGGGGTTACTGTAAGGACTGAATGAGATAATCGCTTGTCAACTTATTTAGCATAGTGCTAAGGCACACGGTAAGCCTTCAGTAGATGCTGGTATCATCAATAAAGTGGTTGCCATCATCATCATCATCTCCATCATCTCCACCATTTAACTCCAGAGATTATGCTGTCATATTTCTAAATCATCCATTCAGAAAGCATTACTGGTATCCATTCAATAGTTGGCACTCTGCTAGGCAATGGATGTTCAAAGGTGAACAAGCTACAGTTTCTTTCCCCAAAGAAACAGAAGTTCCAGATTTGATCTCATGGTCATAAATGCACGTGACGCCCATGGTAAGTAAGCATGAGACTTTATCCTGCATGTGTCAGTAAGGATAGGCTTAGTTGTCCTGCAGTAGCAACCAACCCCCAAATGTCAGGCTTAAAACAACAAAGGTTTCTTTTTATGCTCACACTACATGTCCATCATGGGTTTACAGGAACGTCTGCTCCATGTTGTCCTCTGTGAAGAGCCCAAACTGAATGAACCTCTACCAACTGGAGTATCTGTAGTTACTAGGGCAGGGGGAAAGGGACAATGGTGAACTGCACACTTGCCTTTAAAGGCTTCTATTCAGAACTTATACACATCAGTTCCTTTCACACTTCATTAATCAAAGCAATCCATGGCATCATACCTAAAGTCAAAGGGGAGGTTAAGTGCAATCCTACTGTGTGCCTGAAAGAAGAACTGAGATATTGATTAACAGCCCTAATAACTACTACAGCCATTTCACAAATGCTATTCATTGGCTTGTAAGGGGGTATTGTGAGCAATAGCGAAAGAGTCCATCTAAAATGCTCCCCAGAAACAACTCAATAGTTCCATCCTTCTGGTGAGGAGTAAGAAGCATCACCACACACAAAATATGGCATCGTGTTCTCTTAAACATGAAGAGGAGAGGGCAGACAGGAGAAAAAAGAGAAAGATGGAGAGACAGAGAAATTAATGGAAATCATGGATCTGGCCTCCCATCTCTATTCCTAAGCCACAACATCAGATCCCTAGGATTTAACATGCAATGACATGAGATTACATGCTTAAAACATCATAAAAGAACTCATACATTTCAGAAGAAAGCAAGAGGCAAAACAATACTCCACATCTGGTTGTTCTTATTATCTTCTTCCAAAAATAATTAACAAGGAAATTTTAATGGGGGTAGGGTGAGACGAACTCCGTTGATTTACAGCTCAAATAGGGATAATCCACATCAAGGCTCCACTGGTCATTTCATTTTGGCTTCCAAGGCTCCATTATTAATTCATTTCTAAAGTGATCTCTCTCACTCCCAAGGGGTATATCCCAGTAACTACGCGCTTACAATACTCTATTTGATTAAAATTTAACAAGCTATGTTATTGGCAAATAAACTATTTATTTCAGTGCTGTTGCCAATGCCAAAAGGAATGTTTTGAACAAAGAAATGGAATTGACATACTAAAGAGATTGTCATTAATAATTCACAGTAGCCAAAAATGCATGCATATACATATTTTTTTCAGTGATGGCATTGGAGTATAAAAAAGCAGAGGAGTCAGCCAAAGTCCTCTTGTTTCTTATTTATTAAAAGGGGGAAAACCAAGAAATTGAACTTAGGTTGTTATGTGGTGTAGTGGAAAGAATGTTTAAGAAAACTAGACATAGCCCTGCTATTAACTTGCTGTGTGACCATAGATAGGCCACTTAACCTCCCTAGGCTTGTTTCCTTGTTTCAAAATGAGAGTAAGAAAACTTTGTTTATTTAAAGCTTGGGGTTTTGTCAGGATAAAATGAGAGAACAACATATAAACATGCTTTGGAAATGCAAAAAGTGCTTTATAAATATCAGAATTATATCAATAAGTGCCTCTCTTCCTTGTTCCTTAAATCAGACACTGATTTCTCTGGCAGTAATTTGTGGAAAAGGGGCAGGGGAGCCTGTTTGCTTGTCCCTTTGGGAGTTTATACGTAGCCTCAGGGAAAACCCCAAGCAAAGCTTGGCTTCTGCCTATAATGAAGACATTGATCTGAGCAAATTATCCCATCCACCCTATGTCCCCTGTTCCACTGCTAAAAATAATAGTTATGATTTGTTTAGCATTTAATTAATATACACCAGGAAATCATGCAAACCCCTTTATATATATTATGTATTATCTCACAGCCACCCCCATGAGATAGGTACTATTGGCACTCCCATTTTCTAGAGAAAAAAATTAGGGCTCACAAATGTCCAAGGCTACTAGACTGGTAAGTGATAAGTAATCAGGAATCTACCTTGGACCTGTCTCTAGGACCTCAATTCTTAACCACCTCTCTCTTTTGGTTTTCATGTTGGTTGAGGACACACTACTCTTTGTTGCTCCTGCCTACCTCCGCCAGGTTGTACTCTGCTCTGGGTGAGTCAGATCTCCTGGATGAAACATGGAAACATGAGCCAATTGGAATGGAATGCCAGAAGGGCACAAATGGTAGACCCACCTGACTGAGGGTTTTTCCCATTGAACTTCCTAGTAACTAGGGCAGTTTTGGTTTTTGGGGGTTTTTTTTGGTTGTTGTTGTTGTTGTTGTTGTTAGTCCAAAGTAGGGGTTTAGAAAAATCTATGGGTAGGTAGTTGGATGGATGGATGATCGATGGATGGATAGAAAAATGGTGGATGAATGAATGAATAAATGAATGAATGAAGGGATTTCACAATTAATAGAGGTATAAATAGATAGACAAGCTGATTTAGCAGCCATGGAGAAATAACTTTTGTTTCCTGTTTGCCTTTGAAGTCTTGCTTGACAAAGAGTAATCTCTGAATATGTGTTACAATTTAAGGCTGCAGTGCATCCAACCGTGAAACACTTTCTATATAAATTTTGTTCCTATTTGCCAGTATTAGCTACCTGGAGCTTTCCTGGCCCCAGGTTTTGAGTGCTCACTGAAGATACCATATTGTAGTCCCAGTCCTGGTGGGTCACTGGCCAAGTGCTGGTTTAAGCTTTTTCCCTGGGTAATAACAACGGCTATTATTTATTGAGCCTTCTTTATGTTCCAAGTACTGTAATGAGCTTTTTACCCGATTTACTGTAAATATACAACAAACTTGCAATGTTGATATAACTGGCCCCATCTTACAGATGAAAAATAAAATGGATGTTGGAGGGGCTGTCCACGTCCACTCAGGTTAAACAGGGGCAGAAATTGGATTCAATTCTAAGTGAGTGTAGCTGCAAAGTGCGTGCTTTTTATTCTCTTGGTTCTCAAAATGTGGTTCCCCCATCAGCAGAAGCAGCATCACCTGGGAGCTTATTAGAAGTGCAAATTCTTGGGACCCAGCCCAGACCTACCAAATTAGAGACTCCGGGAGGGGGGCCCCAGCAATCTGTGCTATAACAAACCCTTCAGGTATTTCTGATACACATTCCAGCCTGAGAAATACTGCTGTAACCCAGAAATGTTGCTTCCTTAGATTTCAGGGCTCCATTTATGCTAAATTATCCATACCCCTTCGCCTGATGTTGCCTGTGACCAGCAGCACCAACTGGATTTGGGGAAGGAATTCATGCTGGGGAACAAGTTACATAAACTACCCCCTCTTTCCTCAACCTATCATCTCCATCATCTTGTCAGAATCTCTCCAGGGGTCTCCTGCCTATCTTCCTACCACTGGCTCTGGCCATGCTTCACTAGGCATATATGCATACACACACGTTCATAATATCAAACATATACTGAAGCCAGAGGGGGTCTTTCCAAAGAGTGGACCTGACCATGTCCCTCTCCTGCCCAATAACCATCCATAGCTCCCCACTGCTCTTAGGATAAAATCCAAACAGTACCATGGCCAACCAGGCTCTGCAAAGTTGGCTCCTGCCTGCCCTTCCAGTCTTATTTCACCTCTTTCTCCCTCCTTCTGCTCCAGCCTCCCCTCCTGCATGTCCACCCAGTACTGTCCACGTCCCTTCATAGTTCTTTGGTTTAATTATGTACCTTTGGCATCTTCTACAGGACTGTAATCTCCGTGAGGGCAGAAATCCTATCTGTTTTTCTTAACATCACATCCCCAGAGCCTAGTACCATGCCTGACACAGAGTAGGCACTCAATACTTTGTACAAACAAGACCTGGGAACCCTATACTTTCCATCACAGCCTCTCATATTCTAACTACCCTAGTATGGTTTGTGACATTTTTGTGAATCTTTTGGGTCAGAGCTTGGGCTCTAGAAGCCAACAGGCCTAGATTTGAATCCTAGCTCCTCCGCCTATACCCTCTGTGACCGGGGCATGTGATTTAATCTTTTTGAACCTCAGTTTCCCTACCTGTAAAATGGGGATAATAGAGTAGTTGGGGAGATCAAATGAGGTGGTGCACTTAAAACTCTTAGCCCAGGGCCTGGCAGACGAGGGCTAGCGATCTGTTTGTATTAAATCGGGCCTTCCCAGCTACGTTACAAGTTCCTCAGATAGTGGTGGCATAACCCTACCCTGCAGACGTTCACAAGAGGCAGGTCAACTGGGGATGCCCAAGTGCGGACTGAGTCTGTAGCCACAGCCACATAACCTAGTGCTTCAGTGTCCGCCTCCAGATTCAGACAAGGAAGTGCCTGGCTCCTGCACCTCCCAGCTGCGGGAGCTTGGGCAAGTTTCAGAGCTTCCCAGGCCTCAGTTTGTCAGCTGTGATCCAGCAATGGTAACATAGGACCTAGGTCAGAGCTGCTGCAAGGATCCAAGGCAAACAGGGCACATACCCGGCTTGAGCCAGCACGTGGCAAGCACGGAATTCCCTGCTGGCTGTCATCCTCATCATAACCACCACCATTGCTAGTGTGACCCAGCCTGGGAGCTGGAGGACAAAAAGGGGAGATAAAAGCAGGCTTTGTGCAGACTGCTCATCCCACAGCCAAATCCTTCTCTTCTGCCTCTTTCTCCCCGTCTTCCATTCCTAAACTGGCCCCTCCGACCAGCAAAGAGAGAGGCAGGGTCGCTGCAGTGGGGGTGGGGGCTTCATCTGTACTCCACTTTCTTTTCCTTTGTGTGTGTGCAAAAACACCTTGAAGAGCCGCTGTTTCCATGGCTTTGGGAGTTTTAGATATTTATCTCCCAGCCCCGGTGGACCCCTGGGCGCAGTAATCCACACTCAGTACGCCACTGAGCTTCTATCGTTCTCACTCAGAACCAACTCCTTCCCGGCACCCGTCATGGAGGTGTCTGCAACAGCCGATGGATTTCCAAAGCCCAGAGATAAAACGGCACTTGTTCCCATTAATTGATCCTAAAAAGAAGGCAAGGCTTAGAAATGGAGAGGACAGGAATGAGAAGGAACAAGGGCTGCAGTCGGGGAGAAATCCCCATGCCAAGCTTCGGGTGGGGGATAAGGCAGTGCCTCTCCTTACAGATACTGTTCTGAGTGCCTTTTTTCCCCTGCTTGTGTAGTACTGTGGGACTGGGCATTTGGGGGTCTGAGCTAAGCCCAAAGGATGTAATTCAACTGGCTGAGGGAGAAAAGGAGGGCAAGAGCCATTAGGCTTAGGGAGATATCCTTGAGGGAAGTTCAAGGTGAGGCAGAAATAGAAACAGGAGAGCCCCATATAGTGCAGTCAACATTTAAAGAGATGGAAAGCAGAGCAGGTAGAACAAAGTGAGTGGTTTGGCCTGTTATCTATGGTTCACACCCCTGGGCTGGGCACTAGAATCACCCGCCTGGAGAGCTTTCTATAAATATAGATACTAGAGTCCACCCCTCCCCCACCACTACCTATTAGGTAGACTCCCCAGGGGTGGGTCCCAGGAATGTGCATTTACAGAAAGCGCTTTTCATGATCCTGAAGTAGCCCAATCAGCACGGGCTGTGGACACACATTTGGCAACCATGGAGTTTGATAATTGAAATATAATCCCAGCAGCGAGAGACCATAGCGTCAGCATCGTGGCGCTATCCAAACCTGATCCGGGCTAAACCTGCATTTTGGAACCTGGGATTAGAATCCTGTGAGAGAAAGGAGCAAGTGCGTGGCTGGTGGTCTGTCTCCGACAAGGGAAGTGAGGGTGCAAGCGCTGAGCTAGGTGGGCAGCTCCTGGTGCACTCTTGGCCAATGAGATGCACACCCACCCGCTTGCTTCCTGGCTGGAAGAGAAAAGGATGAGCCTCCGTTTTCTGGGCCAACCTTACAGAGGCCAGTTCACTTCTTAGAAGGTGCCTGGAATCACCCCCCAGGTTACCAACTATCACCTATGTTATGGCCGCTTGGCAAGGCCGGGCCCAGGTGTGGCCAGCTGTGTGCACCTTTGACGATAGGAGTCAGGGACTAAGATCAGTTAGGGGGGCCACTGCCGCCTCGATCTGGCCCATGGCTCCCTTGGGAGAGGAGTGTAGGTCCCTTGTCTCCAATCATGTTCTAAAATTAAAATGTGTACACAACATGCCTGATTTGGAAATGTTAGCAAGAAATTTGAATGTTTGAAAAGTACTATGCAACACATTCCATGGGCTCATTAGTTCTAGGAGCTTCTTCACACAGGGGAAAAAGAAAAAAACATCTGGCCACTAAATAACAGACTTTGAAATCGCTTGTTTTTACCTGGCAACATTCATCTTTAATTCTGTTACAAGTTCCAGTGTTTGCGCTGGCCACAGTCGGCCGTAGGCATCAGACACTGTGGGCAAGAGTCTGCACAAAATGCCAGAGAGGCCTGCTCCCCGACGAGCCACATCCTCAGTGATGGCCAAACACCACAAGCTGGGTAGGCTTCATGTGTCCACCAGGCCCGGCCCTGCGCTCCCCAGTTTGGCTCAGAGCCCTCTAGGCCCAACCAGGATGAGCCCTGAGGCCCCCATTCCTCCTCACCGCTGAATCTCTTGGCAGCTCCAGGGGCCACTTGGGCCCCACAGAGAACTCAATGCCGGCCATGGGCCTTACGGCGCCTGGGGGATGCGCTTCTGCAGGAGGGCCCAGGCCTTCTCCACCTGGCGTTGGGTGACCTGCGGTTCCCATAAGGTGCTCAGCACCACGTGGCTCTGGTCCACAAGCTGCTGCCCACTCATCTGGCTCTGCAACCGGCTTTGAGCCGCAGCCTCACTCAGGCCATCCCTTTCCACGATGCGTCGTGTAGCCTCAGTCTCGGGAATGACAACGGTCCACACCTCATGCACCATGTTCTGCCAGCTGGCTTCAAGCAGCAGAGCAGCATCGATCACGCACACGTGCTTTCCCTCAGCCATAGCCTGATCCATCTCTTCTCGAGCCAGCTTTGCGATAACTGGCCACATCATATCTGTGAGTATCTTCAGCTGCTTCTTGTTCCCAAACACCCAGCTGCCTAGGACCTTCCTGTTGATAATGCCATCTTTATGGAAAATATCTGGATGACAGAGACACAGGACTGTTCCAAAGGCCCCCACAACAGGCTGGTAGGCAGGACCACCTGGGGCGTAGGCCCGATGGCCCAGCTGGTCACTGTCGATGATGTACGCCCCCAGGCCCTTAAGCCGCTGAGCTACTGAGCTCTTCCCGGAGCCACTGATGCCTGTCAGGCCAATCACGTACAGGTGTGTGGGTAGCTCTGGCCTCTTATATGGAGGCCGAAGCAGGTTTCCCAGCATTCCCTGGAGGAAGCTAGAGGAGCTGACTTTGTCTTCTTCATTGTCCTTGTGGTTTTGGTCCTTCAGCAGCTGGATCTGATACAAGGCAAGCTCCTCCAGGTCATTCTCAAGGTGGAAGCGGTTGACGGCCATCCCCCCACAATAGGTCTCCTTGCTGACCACCAGGAACTCCAAGGAGGGGTTAGAGCCAGCGGGCCCACAGGGGTCCAGCCGGGGGATGATATCAAAAGTCAGGGAGGGCTTGACGTCCACCAGGAACTCACTCAGATGTTCCACACGTTCTGCGTAGGGTTGGAGCAGCTCAGGGAGTAACTTGCTCTTCAACAGGTCTTTGTCTGCTACTCCCACCACAAGCTGCTCCTGGGCCAGGATGCATGCGACACTGAGCAACACCTTGTGAGCATTGTGCAGGCGGTCAAACGTGCCACCCACAGCCCCACGGTGGTAGCCACGCACTGGCTGCTTTGGAGACCTGGCCACGGGGGAGGCTGGCCTGATGGTGGAGGGTAAGGGGACATCCAGGGACTCCACAGGCAGCTCTCCGGACCCATAATCGGGGTATAGCAGCACTGAAGCCAGTTGGGGACAACAACTGTAGCAGCTGGTGGCATAACGCTCTAGCTGTTGCTTGACCGGGTTGTACTGGCTTCCATCCAGGGTCTGGAAGTCAGTCAGCACCACTTCCGGTGAGTGGGCCAGGTTCTGGACTGAGCTGGGCAGGGAAGGGAGAGAGGCGCTCTTGGCTCCAATATTGGTCAGCAGGATTCTGACGTCCAAGTGCCTGTGGACGTCAGCGCCAGCGTAGAGGTGTTCGATGAAATCCAGGACCTCAAACGTGGCCTGCACGAGGCTGGATTGGGGCTGAGCTGGGCCCCCCAGGCTCATGCCCGGCTGGCCGCGACCCGACGGTCTCGCTTCTCAACATCTATTTATGGGGCGGGGGGCGGGGGGGACAGGCACTGTTGTAGGCACAGAGGATTCAGTTATGAATGAGACAGACTAGAGCCCTCTGAGCCGTGGATTTGTCTAATATTTTAGAGCTGGAAATCTTAGGGCCCTCCTATGTCTGTAGCTTCCAAACTGCATTATGTGACACGATCTCCAAGCTTGTCTTGAAGCCTGAGGAGAAGGTTGAGTGGTCGGGTATCGAAATTACCACCCCTCCTTCAAACAGGAGAGCTCTATTTTTGTCTGTTTTATGTGGGGTGGGGGGAGATTTTAGCTGGCCATCAAGTGTACACATAAAAAGACTAGGGATCCCGCGGAAGAAGTCGGCACCAAACCAGCAAGAAAAGCCTCGGTTCCTGGCTTCATGAGACCCAGGGTGGACTGAGAATTTGCTTTTAATTCCTACTCAGGCTGTCCTTTTTTTCTGGTCCAAAGACCACCCTTCCACCATTCCCCTGGGGTCTGACTGGGCACTCTCCAAACCTCAGTTTCTCCATCTGCATAATTGGGATGAATAACAGCACCTTCTTCACCAGATTGTTGTGAGACAAAGGAGGTAAGGTCTTTGCAGGCACAATAGTAAGAATTCGATCAAAGGCAACTAGGAGAAGGTGTTATTGCTGTTCTGTCCGGCCATCCTTTACAAAAAAGTGGGGTTCCTCTCCCCTCCCCCACTTATTCACTCCAAACTCAAGTAGCAAATGAACTTACAAGGGGGTAAGGGGAGAGAGTGAACCAGAGAGGCAACTGACTTGGAGAAAGATCCCTCCGCTTCCTTTTCTTCCCTACCTGCTCCCCAGGCAGCCCTTCCCAGGCATTCTCAGGCCTCCATCTCACATCTGAGGGAAGCATGAACAAGGGAGGCAAAGGGAAGACGTGTTTTCTCCCCCAGGCTATTGGGGAAGGGAGGGCGAGGCTGCCCTCTCTGAGTTGATTGATGTCGCGCTTGGGGATCTGAATTCTCTGATGTAATTACACTGTGCTCCGTGTGATAAGGAGATTAATCAGTCCATTACGCAGGGGCTGGTTTACCCACAGATGGAGGTAATTGAACGGAGACGTCGGACATCTCCGAGCCCCCGCCAGCCAGTCTGCTCCGGTTACAGGCAGGTGGCTGGCCCCTGGGCAGCTAGACCATCTTCCCCAAAGAGAAACAATCACTACCATTACTACCACTGACTAGCTTTGTTTTGAGCCTCCGCTTAGATTCAAGGCACTTTGCATCCATTTTCCTCACTGTCCACCCAGTGAACTGGCCACTCTCCCTAGCCCCATTGTACGGAAGCAATAACTGAGGCTCAGCTGCTTTAAGACACTTGCCCAAAAGTCTCAGAGCGAGTCAAGGTTCCGATCTGAATCTCGCTCAGGTGGATTCAGAAGTGCCCACCATCACTATTGCCTCCGAAAGTAAACAGATAAATGAAGTAGCACCGACACCTAACAGCCAACTTGGCCACTGTCGTTACGCGAGTGAACAGCTGAGGCAAGAGGCCTGTGTCACTTCGGCTGGTCACACAAAGGAAAGGATATGATGCTCCAAGGAAAGAACCGAATCCAGGGGCGAGTGTGCAGAATGAATTGTGTGTCCCTGAAAAATAGGAAGGGCGGTGAGGAACACGGGAGAGGGTGACTCTGGGGTTACTACTTCACTGTGCCACCTTTTGGAGCCTTTTTCTCATCGGAAAACCATCATCCTACTACCTATTTCATAGGGTCGTCATTGGCTTAAGGGAACTGTGTATATGTAAAGCGCTTTTTTTGTTTAGTTTTGTTCTTTTTGAAGAGCCTGCCCAGAGTTGGGTCTCGTTAACGATGCTCTGGCTGATGGTGATGGTGGTGAGGTGTGGCCATGTCAAGGGGTAGGTACATTTCCCGCTTAGGTTAAACACTGCTTCTCACCTTCCTTTCCTCTGACTGCTTTCCATGGCACTGACTACAGGGAAAAGAGAGGAACAAATCACATTTTGTGGGCATTTCTGATGTTCCTGGCTCCATCTGGGCCACTTTACCAACATCCTCTCATTGGCCGCTCACCATAAATAGCGCTAAGGAATAGACATTATCTTCACCCCCAATGTAGAGATGGGGAAACTGAGACTCAGAGGTCACATAGATCAGAAACACCATCTTCACGAAGCAGCAAGAGTCATGGTATTCCGTAGAAAAGACGCTCACCGCTTAATTCATAAACATGCAGGCTTACTGTGCTTATTAATCCCTCTGGTAAGGCTGCAGGTGCAAAGACAAATATGACCCGCTCCCGTAGAGCACCCAGCCAGGCGCAAGCTAGAAAATCATGTATATAAATTATTTAAACAGTCTAAAGCAGTACTGATCACCTCTGGCTCTCTATGAGAATAAACTTCTGGGAGGAGAGGGGTGCTTTTATAAAACAACATGAATGCCCAGGCCCCTGCCCTAGAGATTCTGTTAAATTGATGGGAGATGGGCCTAGACGAGGGCATTTTTAAAAAGTGCCCCCGGTGACTCGCGTGTGCCACCACAGGCCTTGAGGAGACAGGTACTAGTTGAGCGATAGTGACTACAAATAAGCCAGTGAATTCCCCCCACCCAGTGTGTGTGACCCACCCATACAAGGACAGTTGCCATGCTCGTCCCCAGGATAACTCGGACACGGGGAGAATGGGAGCCATGAACTCCCATATGGGATGGAAGAGAAAGTTTTCTCCAAGACCAAAAGCAATGTGGGAGAAGCTCAGAGGAAGGAGGGATGCAGGAAAATCCCAGGGGGAGGGAGGATTTGAGTGAGTCTTTCTTGAAGGAGGAACGGTGATGGAGAGGCCAGTGTCCCTTCTGCAGGGGCCGATGAGTTGTGTGAAGTTAGCCAGCGGTCATCATCCCTCATCTCCAACTGAAATACATGTTAAGCTGGTCAAAACCTTGAGGTTAGTAATTTTGGGTCTTTCTCATTTGTTCCTAAAACACCCCACCGATTTTTATGGAACATTTTTATGTTACATGTATATGTTGCTTACCAGGCATTGTTTCTTCTTATTTAAAAAAAAGGGGGGGGATAAGAAAAAATTTTTTTAAAAATTGAAAGATTTTATTTATTTACTTGACAGAGGGAGGGGGAGCACAAGCAGGGGGAGAGGCAGAGGCAGAAGGAGAAGGAGGCTCCCTACTGAGCATGGAGCCCCATGTGGGACTCGATCCCACGACCCTGGGATCATGACCTGAGCCAAAGGTAGATGCTTAACAGACTGAGCCACCCAGGTGCCCCTCAAAAAATTTTTGATGTCAATAACCACTCATTGCATTTGCAGGTGTTCTGGACCACCTGATGACCATGAGGATGATGGTGATAGGCTGCCATTTATTGAGGATTCACTATGTACCAGCCACTGTTCTTAGCACTTTGCATGGATCAACTCGTCCAATCTTTACAACTGCCCTTTGGGGTAGTATTTTTACTGTCCCCTTCTTACAGATGAGAAAACTCAGAGAGGTTTAGTAACCTACGGTAGGGTGTAAGCTAGTCTGGGTGGAGATGAGAATTCCAGGAGGAGCAGCCTGGTCTGATCAGAAGACCCCTGGACTTGGGGGCAGGATGCTGGAGTTCGGGACCAGCCCGGCCACTTGTGTGCTTTGTCAATTCAAATGAGTTACTCTTCTCCCAGTTCCGTGCCTCAGTTTCCCCCATGTGTGAATTACGTCTTTGAACCCCTCGGGTCTTACAATTTTATGACTCAAAGATGTGAAGTACAAAAACAGAAGAAGAGAGATTAGGGGAAGGAAGTGGGGGCCGGCCCCGCTGGATGGAAGATTTATTTTGGGAAGTTGTCGAGGTCTGGTATTCAGCCACCCAAGGAAGTCGAGTATAGCTGGCACTTTGCTGATTCAGAGGAACGGCTGGAGGGGAGGTGGGAGCCAAATACACTGAGAATCTGTGTAATCAGAGGAAATGTCTCCGTGATTTGCCATTATAATTCTCGATAACAAACTCTGGGACTCCAGCGTCAATACTAATAACTGGTTGAAGGAGGTGGGGGTTAGGAATGAATTTTAAAAAAAAGTTTTTTTTAACAGTTTTTTTTGTAAAGCAGTGGGAAATGTTCTGGGCTCCTAAATTTAAAAGGGGGTATTTTTAGCACCTGTAATCAAACCGACTTGCGTAAACACATCTGCTGGAGTATTGGCATCAAAATGTCTTTGCCGTCTTCGTTTTATATCTCTTGCAGCCCTCCTGGGACTCAGGGAGAGTGTCACTGATTTTTTTTCCCCCTTTCATTATGTTTTTCCAAATCAACTGGGTGAGAAAATCAAATGGAATATTTTCTTTTCTGTTGAAAGCTGCTGGGTCCCTACCTCAAGAATGTCAACAAAATTGTCAAGCTTTAGTGAGTATAGGAATTGCCTGGGAACTTTGTATAAAATGCTGATTCCTGGGCCTTGCCCTCCGATTCTGCAAGTCTGTGTGGGCCCAGGATTCTGCATTTTATACTGACGTCCCCAGTGATTCTGATGTAGGTGGTCCAGGGACCACATCGAGAAATACTGGACTGGGGAGTCAAGCAGACCTAAGATAAGATTCTGACTCTATCATGTAGCAGCTACTATCTCTGGGCAAGTTCCTTCACCTCTTTTAATACCAATCACCTCATCTGTAAAATGGGATATTAATAGTCCCTACCCCATAACTCTGTTGTGAGGATTGAATTCAACATAATAGCTTAGCACACTGCCAGGCATGTCATAAATGATCCACAAATGTTAACTATTATCATTATTGTTAATTATAACTACCTGGGTAAGTTATTTTCCTTCTGACTCCAGGTTCCACATATGCAAAGTGGGAATAATTATAATGATACCTTAAAATCAGCTTTAATTCAAGGGTTGTGTATTAAATGAGAAAATGTCTGCAAAGCTCTTAGCACACTGCCTGGCTCGTGGTAGATACCACATACTGTTAGGTGAATGAATGAATGGATGGATGGATAGATGAATTCAATGAATGGTTCAACATTTGCCTTCCACAAACAACAGATAAGAGTTATTTTAAGAGACTTCCCCTCTCCAACACAATAAGGTGCACCTGTAGCAGACATTCAGTGCATAGGGCTCTTGGCCTCTAGACCCTCACTTCCTGGAGTCATTGTGGCTGTCACAGCCCTAATCCTAACATCACTCCAAATCCCCACCCATTCCCAAATGCAAGCTTCGCCATCTGAGGAATGATTCTACTGGATCTGGCTTATTGGGTGGCTCTTTAGATTCTCCCCTGTCTCAAGAAGACACAGGGATCTTGAGGGGAGGCAGGTGGGATGAATGTTATTCACACATCTGCCAGGTATCGTATTCGTGTGCCTCGGTCCCCTGCTCCGTAAAAGGAGCCACTATAGGGCATCCCTAATTGTCCTGGTGTGGGGAGCATTTGCACGCCTGTCGTGGATGAGCTGTGAGCTATTGGAGGGCACCAATCTCACCTTAGTCAGCTCTCTGCCACTCAGGTGCCCAGCTCAATGCTGGGCAACTGCAGATGCAGAGTAAATGGGGTCTAGTTGACTGAATGACTGAATAACTCAATCAGTGATGTCCCCGACAGCTCTGGGCACTGCTGCCCACATCCTAACAGGGCCAAAAGAGCAAGCAAACATTGAGCCTTATCATACTCATAGTCAAAAAGGCAAGAAAGCATCCTGGATGAGAGATGGTGGTTTTGATGCTTTACTTTGCAAGGAGGCTGCAAAGCACCCACATTATCGCAACCATCATTGTGAAGTCTCTGCCCACTCATTCAACAACATCTTTAAGCAGGGCTGGACACTGTGCTGGGTTCTGGGGACAAAATGAATGAGCAGACCTAAGCCCCTGCCCTCCCTGAGCTCACAGACAGTTACTATTTCAGGTAATGCTTGCCATCATAGGAGATAGTATCATGGCTACTCTGAGAGCATCGGAGAGGCTGCAAACCCAGCCAGCCACTGAGGGAGTGGTTCAGGAGGACGTGATATCAGAACTTAGTCCGGTGGAGAAGGGAGGGAAGGATGTTTCAGGTAAGGGGAACTGCTTACACAAAGGCATGAAATCATAAGCACATGAAAGGTTTGGGGAAACTCCACTGGCTTGGTATGCTTGGAACAAAGGATGCAGGAGAGAGGAACAAGGACTGGAGATATGATGGTCAGGAACCAGATCTTATCTGGCCTCCTGAGCCATGGTAGGGAGTCCGGACTGCTCTGCCATCAACAAGAATCCAGTGATGGATTTTAATCAAGGAAGTGACTTAATGAGATGTGCTTTATAAAGATGTCCCTAGCTGCAGCGGAGAGAGATTGGAAGGGCAGAGAAGGAAGACAGGAGGACCAATTAGAAGGCTATAATCCAGGATCTCAACTGCAGAGATACTTGTCAGAGTAATTTCTTTGAGGCATTTGGTTGCTGATTGCTGGCGATCCTCCCCAGCCCTTTGTGTTTGCAACAACTCCAAACGATGCGGAGAAAAGCCACGTAATCACACTCGCCTGCTGCATTGCACACTCAGCCCTGCCCAGTGGACACATTCTTTGTCGGAAGTGTTGTGAGTTGTACTGCCTGGAAAGGAGACCCTGGGGTCAGCTACCCCTCAATAAACCCCAAAGCATCCTGTGTTGTCACTTCCTCAAAAAGCCCTGGCTCTTACGCCTGATCATCCCCCCCCCCCCCCCCCCCCCCCGTGAAACTGTCAGGATTGCCTAGTCAATTACTAGTCAAGTGGGGTAATGTGCATTTCATTAGGAGCCTCTCATTTCAGATACACAAGGCCATATATGAAATGAAACGTTCTGGAGTTATTTTTTTTCCAGCCAGTGATTAGGTGTTGTAATTAAGAAGGCATTGTGCCTGATTTCCAATCTTTTTTCTTTATTTAAATTTAATTGATTTTCTCCTTGATTTAATCAACCCGAATTCAGCTACCTGGTGCCCCTCTCCACGCAGATGCTCAGAACTCTGGTGCTTAAAGATGTAGGGCCATGCCTAGGAAATGGGGGGTGTTGACTTAGGACCCCCAACTTTGGTTAGCTGGTGTGAGAGGTGTCAGGATGCTCAGCAGCCAACTGGTTCTATTCAGGGCTAGCGAGGGAGGAGAGAGGAAGCGCTGGTTTTAGACCTTGAAACCTGGCTCTGCTGTGTGACGTTGGGTGAATTATTTAACCACTCTGTGCCTCGGTTTCCTTATCTTGAAAACAGGAGGAAGAATAATGTCCTCATAGCCTTGTGATGAGGATTAAATGAGTTATATATAAAAGACTTAGAACAATGACTGGAATAGAAGCGCTAAAAATATTACTTAGCTGTTATTTCTGTATCATTGTCCAGTTACTCATTTACTCCTCTATATTACTGTGGGATTGGGTTATTCCCATTCAAGGCATAGAAACGGAAGCTCACAGCTCGTGAGTGGCTGAGCCAAGATTCAAATCCCCATCTCAGTTCCAAAGCTGACACTCACGTATGCTGCCCCTCCTACCAGGAGGCTTCTTTCTTCCCATGTTGAACATGAGCCTCTATTTATAGAGCCTCTTTAGTCAAGGTCACTCAGCTAGTGGTGACAGAATTGGGACCCAAGCCAAAGTGCTCTGGGTACCATGACGGTCCCCTTGTTCCTCAGCTATCTCTCAGAGAGGGCAGGCAACTTCTCCAAAGTCACACAGCAGTTAAGGGCTATACCATACCCTAAATCTGCTCATGAATCCTGTTGTTCTCAAACTTTTTTTCCCCCCAGCAGTCCAGACATATAACAGATGATGTTCACCTACACATCACATACACCTGCATAAACCCAAGGTCATATGATGATAAGCTCAGCACACAAACTCAATTCCACACCTTTCTTTCCTGCTCAAGGAAGCATAACAGAATACAACTCGGGGTAAAGGATTCTATTATAGGAGGACTCTTGAATCCACTCACTTATTCATTTAACAAATATTAACAAGGCCCTGAATGTGTACCAGGCACTATCCAAGAGTCTGGGGAAACAGGTATGAACACAAGACACTAAAAAATCCCTGCCCTCGTGAAACTTAGATTCTACTGGCGGGGGGTGGGGATCCCGGGGGGAAGGGGTGGTGACACATACATTAAACAAAATAAACATGTAAATGGTTATGTCATAGTACAAAGTGTACAGCACTATAGGGGGAAATAAAGCAGGAAGAGAGAAGCATACGGTGGGGAGGGGTTGTGATTTTAAATAGGGTTTATATAGGGCTATCAGGGAAGAAATGTCACTGAGAAGGTGACATCTGAGCAAAGACTTAAAGGAGGTGAGGGAAGAAGACGTGGATATTTGGGGGAAGGATGTTTTGGGCAGTCAGATGTCTCCAGGAATAGCATATGCAAAGGTCCTGAGGCAGGATTATAATTGGCATGTCAGAGAAACAGCCAGGAGGCCAGTGGGGCTGGAGAAAAGAGTAGGAAGGGAGGTCAGAGTGACAACAGGAGCCAGACTGTGTGGGCCCTGTAATTAGATTGGCTTTAGGGAAGCCATCAGAGGGTTTTGAAGGGAGGAGTACCCTGGTCTGGCTTGAGCTTCAGCAGGATCCCTCCAGCTGCCTTCTGGGGGATAGATTGTAGGAGGACAAGAATGGAAGCAGGGAGATCCATTATGAGGCTCTTGCAAAAACGCGCGTGAGAGTTGATGGGGCTTGGGCCAGGTGGTGGCCACCCGCGAGGAAAGAAGTGATTGGATTCTGGGTATATTTTGAAGGTAGCATCTAGATTTGCTGATAGGTCAGACCTGGGGCTTGGGAGAGAAAAGTCAAGGACAACTCCAAGGTTACCTCCTAAAAGGAGCTGTCATTAATGGAGATGAAGATTCATATATTTATGCATCTGTCTTAACTGGAAACTGTTCCCAAATTTTTGACCTTCATAATCATTAGTAACACACCCAGGACAGAGTGTACAGTTGATCATGACGGATCCACATGTCACACTGGGCTTGACAAACGCTGAGTCGTTCTGCAGGGAGACATTTCTCCCATGAGTTGGTAGCATCCCTGGCTCTGGCTCGTGGGTCTCAGGATCAGCCTCGTATTCCACAGGAGTGATTGAGAGCAGGCTGAACTCCCAGTGGGGGTCTCTGGAGGGCTCTGCAGCTCTTCAGAACATGAGCCGAGAGTCTCCACAAAGAGAAGGAGCCCTACACCCTGTCCAGTCTCTACCCCCACTCCCCCCGTCCTCTGTTAGGTATGACCACAGACAGTGGAGCCCCCTTCCCTGCTCCACTGTGGATAATTCCACCACCTGGCCCCTTACCCCTGCCTCATGGCCCCTTCCTCTGTCTCCCCCATCTTCCTTTCAGCTGAGCTGATGTAATTTCGGGGAAATATGGACCTGTACAGGCTTTGGCTGAAAACATTTGATTGATCTTCTCAAATGGGCCATTCGCTGGTGAGAGGGAAGGATGTGTTTGTGATTTCCCTCCTCCTTTTACATTGCAACAAAAGGCAAAATCCTGTTTTCTTCCTGAGACTGTTCCAGTGCATAAGGATGCATTTGAAATGCTGAGCCACGCAGACCTGCCCGGGGTGGGAGGAAGGCTTCTTCGCGTGCAGCCAGCCCCACACCCAGCAGCCCGGCCTGACCTCCTCAGCCTTGCACCAGCCCTGCCCTCTCTGGCCAAGGATGTGGTTTCCAGGAAGAGCATTATCAGAGTAGCCTGAAGCCCAGGGTGTCCGGGGACCTGGGTTCTGCCACTCACTGGAGCAGGTCAGATCCCCTCTCTGAGCTTTTTTGGAAGAAGGGTTGAGGCAGGGAGACCTGAGCATCCTGTCCAATCTTTGCCCCCTAAAAATGCTTGGGAGAGCAGAAGCTCGCGAATATCTGGGGAAGGAGAAGGAAAGTGGAAAAGAAAGGGGAGCAGGAAGGGAGGGTCTGATAAGGGGAGTGAAGTCTCCCTTTTCCCGGCATTCAGGAACCCCCTTGTGCAAGTTCCAAAGAGGTTACATATTTGCCGGTGCTTGGCCTTCTTCAGGGCGTTGCCCCACTCAGTGCTAGGCACGGCTGAAACCCGGGGTGCTGGTATTGCCCTGCCGTTGTCCTCGGTGCCCAGTGTTCCTGAGCACACCAGCCTGACTTCACACCAACAGGACCCGTGTCTCCACCCGAGGGCGCTCTCGGGCCACCAAGCCCACTCTGCCCAGACACAGGGCAGGAATTAATGCCCCTTGGGAGCAGCCATCAACCATGACTGATAAGAGTCAAAGAATGAGACTCAAGGTGCCTCAGGTAGAATAACAGAGTTGTGTGCTCTCCTGGTTCTGGGGCTCCCCAGCGGGGTGATGCTCCGGGTGCCCGCAGTGGTAGCTGGCTTGACAACACCCCCGTCGGTGTCTCCTTCCTTCCTGATCTCTCCTCCCCACGGCCCTTACCAGAGCTTCCTGGCATCCCATCACAAATAAACGACTTGCCCCTTAGTCCTTCTCTCTAAGGCTGGATGTAAGGGAATGGTCCCATGCCCAAGCTGGCCAGGGACGTTTGCTGGTCAGCTGGTGCTCCAAAAAAGGCCTCGAACCCACTGTGTTCAGACAGACCCAAGTTGACAGCGCACATGCCCAGATGTTGTCAGCTGTCTCCTGTGGCCTTGGATCTTCGCCAGAGGCTATAAAAGCAGCTGGGGCGTCCAGATGCACAGAGGAAGTCCACCCAGTAGGACTTGGCCATGCAGGGACATGGGGAGAGGGCTTCGAAAGTGGGGAGAACTTGTTTTTAAAAAGTCTTGAAAAGCACTATTGCACTCTGGCCAGGTACTGGACACATCACAAAATGTGTCACCTCATCACAGCCCTGTGACGTAGGCACAATTACACATTCCATGTTACAGATGGGGAAACCAAAGCACAGAGAGATGAATTTGTTTGCCCAAGGCCCTATAACTAGTATGTAGCAAATCTGGGATTCGAACCCAGGCCTCTGGGTTCAGAAAGGCTGACTGAGGGGAAGATCCAGAGGAGAGAAGGAGGTCAGTAGCGGTGGGGGCTTCTGGACACCAAGCTCTGGGATTCAGTTTGAGCGGAGGAGCTAGTTTTCTGGAAGGTGGAATGGACGGACACTTGCAGCAGGAAACCAGGGGGAGAGCCACATGATAGTTCTGTGTGCAGCGTCCTCAAGGGAAGCCTGGCTGCCCTTCTGTACCTACCTCTCTTGGACAGACTTCTGTTACAAATCTCAGTGTCCTGGGCCTCGGAAACTGTCCCAAGAAGGCGGTCTGTAGCCACTGGCTTGATTAGGCTCTTTATCCGTTCAGTTCTCCCATCCAACCAATATTTATTGAAGATACACAATGGACCTGGCACTTTCCTAGGTGCTGAGGATACAATGTAGCAAAAGGCTCAGACTCTGCCTCAGAGGACTCACAGTCTGGTGGGGGTGGGGGGATGGAGAGTTAAATAGACAATTGCAATGGAAGGATATTGTGAGCATAGAGAAGGAACACAACAGACTTAGCAGTCTAGGAAGGCTTCCCGGAGGAGGTGACATTCTAAGTTGAAATCTGAAAAACGAACAAAAGGTCCTCAAGTCAAAGAAGGCAACATAAGAGATGTCATTTCTTAATTAGTAAACACAGAGCACTTACTGTGTGTGCCAGGCACTGTTCCAAGAGCTTTACATAGATCCACAATTAATCCATGAAATAACCCTATGAGGTAGGTACTATTACTATCCACATCTTACAGATGAAGAAGTAAGGCCCGGAGAGGTGAAGTCAATTGTCCAAGCTCACAGAGGGGCAAAACAGGGTTCGAACCCCGCCGTCTGGCTCCAGGCTGTGCCCTTAGGTTGCTTCTGACACAGAGAACAAGGCCCTACAAGGGCTCCAGGTGGTTTGAGCACAATGGCTGAGAAGCCTCAGAGAATGACAGACCTGGAAAGCACCACCATGGACCTTGAAGGCCACCAGAGCCACATGGAGAAGTTGGGACTTCCTTCTCAGGGCTCTGCCAAAGGGAGTGACATGCTCACACCTGTGTTTGGAAGAAGCCCCTGCCTGCTGCGTGGAGAGTGGGCTGGACAGGCCCGGGGGGATGGAGGACGCTGCCACCACTGTCTGGGCGAGAGAGAAAGCCGGCTTGGACCGGGGGTGGCAGAGGAGGTGGAGAGAAGATGGGTGCCAAGGTGCTCTGAAGCGAGAAGGGTCAGATATGAGAGAGAGGGTGTCCAGGGTGATGGCCAGGCCACCGCTTGGGTGAGGAGCTAGAAGGGGGAGCTGGAGGAAAGTGGGGGGGGGGCAGTGAGGTTTGCAGAGGTTAGGTTTGAAGTGCCAGAGACCTTTCATGGAGGGGACAGTTGACATTCAAGTCTCAGAGTCAGAAACAGGAGATAACTATGGTGACCATATACCCCCAGGGCACTCACCGTCAATGCCTTTTTTAATCCCCAGTGTCCCGGTTTGGACTATGAATTGCATGATCACTCTAGGACAGAACTGACCCTGCCACATGATACATCTTGATACTAAGAGCAGCTCGGTCCAGGCTCCACCCTGCCTGATACACACACACATCTGGACACATTTTATATGTTCCTGGGAATAGTCTTAGCTGGGTGCAAGTAAAAAGCGGACCATGAATATGCAGTTCCTAGGGAGGCAGCATCATTATGGCTGAGGAGTCCGTGTGCCAGGCCCCCACACCTATCTCAGACCTCAGCTCCCGCCACCAGAGACTGAGAGATTTGTTCAGGGAACCCAGGCTCTGTCTATACTCTACCAGCCCCATGGGTAATTGGTAGAATCAAGCCGTTTCAGTGATTTTTTTTTAATAGGATACCTTTCTTTCCCACTCAAACCATATTCCTAAAGCAATCTGAGTGGCCAGTGTCTCCCTCTATGAAAAGGGGGATGCCCTACTGCAAATCTACAAAGGCAAGGACACTCTGGGCTTATGCAAAAGGATGCCACAGGGCCTTTGCACAAGAAAGTTATGAGTGGGACAGCATATAGCTTTCTGGTTGTATGTTTCTCATCTCTGCCACCAGCATATAGCAAAATATCTGTAGGAAAAAACCAGATCTTTGGGTCAGTGGTGGGTCCCTAAGGGCCAGCACCCTCAAACAGGATTTTGAACCTAGGAAAGATCCGTCTCAAAGTCCTTGCCACCAGTTTGTTTTGAAGGCTCTGTGTCTTTCAGGACTGCCCATGGTGATGGAGTCAGGAGGCAGCTTTTCCACGACTACTAAGCCCTGGGCATAGACATCGATCTCACAGCTGTAGGACACAAAGCTCTCTTGTCTCATTGCATGATGCTTTCAGAAGCCCAAAGCAGGAGACACTTTGGGGTTCACAAGTGTCTCCCACAGTACCCCGCCCCAAAGGCACTGTGCTCTAAGGGTTCAGACCATGGATTCTGGAGGCAGACGTGTTCAAATCCTATCTCTCCCACCTATTAGCCTGTTCTCCTCTTGCCTCAGTTTCCTCATTGGTAAAATGGGGTTGATAACTGTACCAGCCTCATATAATCGTGGGGAAGGTTTGCCAGAGTCAACAAATGCAAAGCACCTACCACAGTGCCTGGCACTTAGCTGACAGGTGCTCCGTGAATAGCTGCTGTTATTATTAGTAAGAGTAGCATTTATAATGGTGCCGTCAGTTAGGATCCAACATAAAAAGGGACACTGGCGGAAGAAATCGGGAACAGAAACAAAGAGGAGGAAGTGGCAAAGGGGCTTTTTGGTTGCCGGGACCTTGCTCAGAAACCCCCAGGGGTTCATGGGATGACATTTCATTCAGACAGTTTTTTACCAGAATGAGAAATGCAGGTTCTGTGTCAGAAATCATTGCAAATTCCAAATTAGTGAGGTTTCATGGTCCGCGGAAAGGCGCTGGAGGGGAAATTGGTCGACGGGGTGTTTTTTAGCTGTCGGAGCAAGCTGGCTGATTGATTGAGTGCGTCGGTCAATAGACTGCAGACAGCAGCCGGGGAACCAGGTGCAGGCGAGGAAATAGGAAGAAGACAGAGTACCAGTCAGCATGGGAGAGGCGAAGGCATGGTCCGCAGTAGAAAGGGACACAGTTACCCCAAAAGCTTGGTAAACACAGTCTGGACCATGTAGCCATACTTAGTCTGGAGACCAGGGACACCCAGCCACATTTCCTTGAGAACTCTGGGTTCCCTTACTTGCTTGCTGTGTATCCTTAGGCAAGTCACTAGACCTCTCTGAACCTCTGTTTTCTCATCTAAAACCAACCCGTACTCTACCCATCCCAAGGGTTTATTGTAGGACTTATATGAAATAATGAGTTTTAAATGATGAAGTGCCTGAATCATTATTGTAGGTGCTCAATAAATGTGAGGTCCCGTGTCTTTAATACAGTGAGTTAGAGAAGTCAGTACGCCCAAGCTTCAGCTTGTGCACCCAGAAGATGGGTTTGTAGGTGACAACTCTCATTCTTAAACTGGGGGCTCACGAGCCATGTTGGTAGGTTCTGAGCCCTACTATGCCATCCCCAATGTGTTCAGAAAAAGGTCAGAAGCTGGGAATGATTTAGACCCAAGGAAGACTCTGACTTATGAAAATCTTATAATTGGACAGGTTCTTCAGAGGTGACTGGGGCTGGTCTTCAGGGTCCCAAGCTATCCCAGGCAGCTTGGAAGCCGCGCACTCCTCAGAGGGGGAAAGGATAAGCCGTAATACTCCCCATCAAGCAGAAATTCTTTCTCATATTGGAGCTATCAAGCCTCTTTCAATAAGAGTTGCAAGGGTGCTTAGGTGGCTCAGTCGTTAAGCATCTGTCTTTGGCTCAGGTCATGATCCCAGGGTCCTGGGATCGAGCCCTGCATTGGGCTCTCTACTTGGCAGGAAGCCTGCTTCTCCCTCTCCCACTCCCTCTGCTTGTGTTCCCTCTCTCGCTGTGTCTCTCTCTGCCAAATAAATAAATAAAATCTTTTTTTAAAAAATAAGTATTGCAATTATAGTTACAATAATCTGACATTGTGCTTAGTTTAATGAATATATATTTTCCACAACCATCTCAATATGTAAGGTATTATCCCCATTGTCAAAATGAGAAAGCCGAGGCCAAAATAGAGGCGAGGCCTTGCTCAAGGTCATGTTGTAGTATCTTGGAGGGATTTACAAAGAGTTTCAGGAGCATGGTGGAGTAAAGAATGTGCTCCTGGGGCACCTGGGTGGCTCAGTTGGTTAAGTGTCTGCCTTCAACTCAGGTGATGATTCCGGAGTCCCAGGATGGAGCCTGATATCCAGGCTCCCTGCTCAGTGGGGAGTCTGCTTCTCCCTCTGCCTCTGCCCCTCCCCCCGCTCGTGCTCTCTTGCTCACTCCCTCTCTCAAAGGAATAAATAAAATCTTTCAAAAAAAAAAATGTGCTCCCTCTGGGGGATGGGCAGTGGAGGTTCAGAAAAGGAGGGTAAGACCATTGAGCTGAACCTGGAAGAATGGGTGGGTTTCTTACAGAGGGAGGAAGAAGGGGCACTGCAGGCAGAAGGATCAGCTGGAGCCAAGACAGAAGTTGGACACCGGTGTCCCAAAGTCTATTTACAATGAATAATTACAATTACAGTGACAGCTAACATTGATTAAGTGCTTACTCTGCACCAGGAATGGTGTTAAGCACTTTACATGCATCATCTCTACGAGGTGGATGTTATCGTTAACCCTGTTCTGCAGAAGAGAAATGACTTGTCCAAGATCACAGCTTGAAAATGGCACAACCAGTCCTGAGCTCCGGGCTGCCCGATTCCAAAGCTCTGGGTGGCTCCTGGTTGTTCAGTGGCTGCCCATGGTCCATGAGCTTGGAGAGAAACCTCGGAGCTTAAAAAGACCTCTGCCTGTGTGCTAGGGAGGGGCTGTCCCAAGATCCCCTGACACCTCCTGAGATGTCCTGTGTCCCTGTCACCACCCACCCCTGCTCCCAAGTCCTCCTGGAGTTGAGGGGAACCTATCAGAGTTGGTGGCCATAATCACAAAACTGCCTAATAAAGATAAAGCTCTCTAATAAACCCGCAATCCTGCAGTAATGGGTTTGACTTTTAAGAAGTAGATAAAAGTCCCAGTGGAGGGACAGACCTTTCCCATCAGCTCCTTAATCAGAATTACCGTGGAGGAGCCATTTCCTACAGGTGGGACAGCTGGATGCCTGGGCTGGCATTGAGAAATGGCCACTACTGTGTAAAGCCAGACGTCTGCTCCTTCCAGAGAGCCCTCCCTCCCACAGGGACTCCTTTGTCAGGGAAGAACCATAATGGCAAAGGATGGGGCCTCTGGGACAAGCCTCAGGGAGAGGGGTGGAAGTGGGTAGATGGAAAGGGTGTGGTTTGAGAACTCGCTGGTGATTGGTGCTGAAGCTGCAGGGGCGGAGTCTTCTGAGAGCTTTCTGCTGATTGGTGGAATTCTGATGGACCACCCTCTCCATTCCGGCTCCATCCTTATCACCGTCATCATCATCAAATAACATATACTGAGCATTTCTTATGTATCTGGGAAATGTGCTAAGCATTTTACAACCACCTAATGAGGCAGGTAACATTAACCCCATTAACATTTCCCATCCTCA
The DNA here is from genome assembly GCF_037043125.1 of Eumetopias jubatus. Lineage (NCBI taxonomy): Eukaryota > Metazoa > Chordata > Mammalia > Carnivora > Otariidae > Eumetopias > Eumetopias jubatus. The sequence continues at coordinate 78,700,017 of NW_028274822.1, read as the reverse complement.
GATGGGAAAACTAAGGCTTGATGATAATAAATTTAACTTCCTGTGGGTCACACACCCCGGAAGTAGCAAAGTAGAGATTCAAACCCATGTCTGTCTGATTCTGGAAAATACAGTACTTAACTAACCTTTGTTTTTGCATTTAGTCATTTGATAGAGGAAAAACTTGGTCTGACTCTATGTCTTTGATGGAATTCACAAGAAATAAAGCCCAAGACAGAGATTGGGGTGCACATGACCTAGTGAGGGTATGCTCTCAGGAGAAAGGAAGTGAGGAAGCGGGTTAGGGCAGGGGCAGAAAGCAAAGGGAAAACGTACTTTGGACTGGAGTGTAGCCTCAGCCTGATCCCAGGGGGAGCTCTGGAGTGTGCACTACACCCTAGAGTTAGTCCTACTTTGAGGCAAGGGGGCAGGTCTTTTGTACTTCTGTGTCAGTTAGTGGGCTGTGGACTGCCTTCCTGCCCCACCTTCTGGAAAGAGGCACCTGTGAGGCATTTGCAGCCAATATTCCCATCTGATTAGGATCTGGCCAAGAGCACAGCCTTTACAGAGTACAACAGCAAAGGAACCGAGTGGTGGTCCCTGCTCAGCTCCTAATTTGCCGAGTGTCTTTGAGTGTAGCACTTGCCCCCCCTACCCCAACCTCCTCCGGACCTGGGCTTCTCCAGGCCTGGGGTCAAAGTCCCCCAAGGCCTGGCCTCGCTCTGACAAGCTCCGACCCTGTGATCTGGCCACACAGCCACTGCCCCGACTGGCAGTCTGTGTTTCTGTAACCCAGGAGGAGGGATGGGACCCCGCCAGTGGTTCCAACAGCGTGAGGCAGGGTGTCTGACAGCTTCCCCCACTGAAGCCCTTTATCTCACGGCTCTGCTGTGTTATTTTAAAACTAACGAGCCCAGACCTCAGGAGCTCACCGCCTGCTTGCCGCCTGCCATCGAGATTTGTGGCTTGTCTGTTCTGTCCTCTCTGCAGATTTCAGTGGCAGCTTACTCTCTTCTTGTTAGGAATTTTCTTCCAAACCTCAGCCTGGGGAAGGAGCCATGGGCATGTGAATGTGTGTGTGTGTGTGTGTGTGTGTGTGTGTGTGTGTGTCTGCAGGAACACAGAGTCCTAATTGCACCGTACTCTCACATGCCCCATGAGCCCCAACTGTAGTTCTAGCTGATCACGGAGTCCAGTGGGTGGCCCTGGGACAGCAGGAAGAGACAAATTCATCCCTGAGCTATTGAGATAAAAAGAAGCCGAGACATAGCATGGAATGGGCCACTGCTAGGTTCTGAAGTAGCCACTTAGCTTGGTGGTGGAGAGCCAAGGTCCCGGGGTAGGAAGGAGCTCCTGAGACACTCAAGGGCACACCAACCTCCCTGCCCTTCCCCTTCCCAGAATCCTTTGCCTTGGGCCATCTGGGGAAAGGGGATCCGAGTCAGCAGTGAGGCCGGAGAACAATGTGACCTGCCCTGGAAAGTATGGCTGGGATTTAAAGTGCTGCCATGTAAGCACCGGGTGCGCATCACGCCATTTTAGTCTCATGACAGCCCCCTGAGGTGCATGCGATTTGTGTTTCACCAGAGAGGTGAGGAGATTTGCCCAAGGTCACCCAGCTGGTGAGTGGCCAGGCAGAGTCTGTTTGATGAATCTGATCACCATGCTCTACCCACCCTCTCCGGACCAGTCACCCTGCCCGCTCTGTGCACGTGTTCCTCCAGCCTTGTCCTCTCTCTCCTCAGGACCTCTCCTTTCCTGGGTCACTTTCACTCCTGAGAGTTCCTCATGAACCTGATCCACGTCTTCCTCTGGATTGTGAGGAAGGCCTCCGTGGGGGAAGGAGGATGTCTGGAGCATCTTGAAATGACCCTCCACCAGAAGTAAAATGATGCTTACCAGAATTAAGGACTAGCTGAGGAATGAATGAAAGGGAGGAGTCAGACGCTTTATGAGCACAGCTGACCAGTGAGCAGCCCAAACAACCGCACAGGATCCACTTCTATCTGGATTCTTTTCCATAAATACAGCATAGTCCTGTAGATGTATTTTCCTTATGATGTTCTTTTTTTCTTAAGATTGTATTTATTTATTTGAGAGAGAGCATGAGCAGGGGGAAGGAGGGGCAGAGGGAGAGGGAGAAGCAGACACCCCTTTGAGCAGGGAGCCCGCTGCGGGGCTCAATCCCAGGACCCTGAGATCATGAGCTGAGCCGAAGGCAGCTGCTTAACTGACCGAGCCACCCAGGCACCTCCTTACGATGTTCTTATTTTCCTTACTCTAGCTTACTTTGTTGTAAGAATACGGTCTAGAATACATATAATATACAAAATATGTGTTAACTGACTGTTTTTGTTATTGATAAGGCCAACTGATCAACAGTAGGCTGTTAATAGTTAAGTTTAGGGGAGTCAAAAGTGATACATGAATTTCCAACTGCATGGGAATCAGCGCCCCCCCCACCCCCTATGTTGCTCAATGGTCAACTGTATATTTTAAGAGGCAGTCCACCAGGCTGGGACACTCCCATTGAGCCATCTTGTTATTCCAAAACCTCACTGACATGGAGCTTCCTTCCTTCCTCAGCTTCCCACCTCACGCTTGCGAGGTGCTCCATCTCACCCCCAAGAAGATCCGATCCCATGGCCTTAAATGCCGTCTAAATGCCAACCTCTCTCAAATGCACTTCCCCAGTGCTAATGTCTTCTTTGAACTCCAGTCTTGGGTACTGAGCTGCTACTTACCACTTCCACGTGGGTGTCTAGTTGGCATCCCAAACACCCTTCTGCCCCTGCAACCATCCCCAACTTAGTAACCAGCAGCTCCATCCCCTCAGTTGCTCAAAGCAAAACCTTGGAGTTACCCTTGACCCCTTATGTTCACAGTGCCATATAGCCAATCCATGAGCAGACTCCATTGGTTCCAACTTCAGTCTGTGTCCAGAATCTGACCACTTCTTCCCACTACAGCAGTGATAACAGGGACCCCGGCCACCATCTTCTCTTGGATGGGTTGTTGCAACCATCCCAGCTGGTCTTCCTACATTGATCCCAGCTCCCTGGCCCACTAGACTCAGCAAGCCTCCAGAGAACCTTTAAGCCTAAGTCAGACCTCATCTTTCCTCTCCTTGGAACCCTCCCCTGGCTTCTCCTCTCACTCAGAGAAAAAGTCAAGTTCTTACAGTAGTCCACCAGCCTGTCCATGATCTGATCCCTCATTACTTCTCTGATACCCCACCCCCCAAATTTTGTCCTGCTTACTCAGCTGTAGCCACAGTGCAGCTAGTGTGTTCCTACCTCAGGGCCTTTGCATTGGTCATGCCCTCTGCCTATCATGCTCTCTTCCCTGGAAGGCACAAGGCTCCCTCCCTCAGCACCTTCAAGTCTTGCTCAGATGTTAACCTTCTCAAGGAGGCCTCCTCTGATCACCCCACTTAAAATTCCAGCCCTCTCCCAGAAGCATCCCCAGAAATATCCTCCGTTTCTCTTCTCTATGCCCCTTCCAATAGCCTATGTATTTACCACTTAATTATTTGTATTTTCTGCTCCTCTCCCCTCTGCTCATCCCAGTAGAATGCAAGCTCCACCAAATAGGGATTGTTTCTGCCTTGTTCTTTGTTTTGTCTCCAGTGCCTAGAACATGGCCTACACGTAGTAGGTGCTCAGTAAATATTTGTTGAATCACTGACTGAATGAAGAATAAGTGAATAAGTGCCTGGTGGCACTTCTTGGGACTGCTTGGGACCAGCCTTTACTTGGCTCTTGAATCAATACTCCTCCTACCCTGGGCTGGAGACTTCTGTCCTGTTCCCGGCAGATCTTGCTTGCCTGGTGCCTCCTCCACAGTGGTTGTATCGATGCCTAAAGGGACTCACCTAGCACAGGCCCTCCCCTGGCAAGAAAATATAGTCAGCCACTCACGCTCCTTGGAGGAATCTAAACCCTGTCTGCAATTCCAGCTGGTAGAAAGGTCCTGAGGGTGCCCTGGGCTGGAGCCAGAGATGTTATTCTTGCCTGTGGTGACGCAGCTGGGCGGGATCAGGGCTTGAACCCAGGTCAGTAGGACCCCAGGACCTGTGCACTTTCTCAGCATCACCAAATTACTTTTTGCAACCCGTTCAAGTGGAAAACCACGGCATTTTGGAACTCGGCCATTTCCCAAGTTGGGGGCAGCCTGCCTGCCAGACAGCCCCAAGAATCAAATGCAGTCCCCCTCTCAACCATTTGCCCTCTCTCCCTAGGCAAATAGGCCATCGACAGCCCAGCCTGAGGAGGGAGAAATTACTGGCTGAATTTGGGGTTGATGGGAGGGCAGAGGATGGATGTGTTCAGTGATGAGAGTCTACAACCCAGGAATGTTGGGGGCCTGACCTGCTTGGCTGAGCTGGTAAGAAATGCTGAGCTGATTTTTCTCCATATGTTTCTTTTGTCCTTTGACCTGAACTTGGGAACTGGACAGTTTTTGATATACAAGAGTGTTTACTGCATACACATATACATGCTCACACACTCACACGCTCTCAGCCCTGAGAGCTAAACTAAAACCATTGTCATCCTGCCAGAAGAGGGAGTGTGCTAGAGGGCTGTGCTTGTCTGTGTTGGCCAGCCCTCCAGGTCGGGTCTGAATCCTTTGTAAGTCTACAGTCTGATTATTCAAAGCGGTTCCAGGAGCCACAATAGCCCCTGGGCATTGGGTAGAAGGACAGAAGCTCGGGCTCTAACCCAGACCTGCTGAGTCAGCCCCTCCATCCCAACACAATCTCCAGGGGCTTCACGTGCACAGGAAGGTGTGAGAAGCACCTGTCTGTCCCCCACCTGACCCTGAAGGACCCAGCTCCTGTCCCCCTCCCCGGTCTCAGCTTCTTTTCCCCCCACACCCCATGTCCACTGCAGTGTTATTGACAGTAGCCAAGACATGGAAGCACCGTCAGTGTCCACCAGTGGGGGAGTGGATAAAGAGAACGTGTTATGTCTACACAATGGAATATTATTCAGTCGTGAAAAAGAAAGAGACCCTGCCATTTGTGGCAACGAGGATGGACCTTAAGGGCATTTTGCTCAGTGAAATAAACCGGTCTCCCCTCTTGCTTTCTACCCTCCCACCCCTCTGTCTCATCCAGCTCACATCCGCCTCCTCTGCAGTTACTCAAAGTTCACTGCTATGTCCTTTGCACTGCAGTCTCCTGACCAGTTTCCATACATCTTCTAGGAAGCCTTCCATGGCCACCTGCCCACATGCCAAGGCTGGACTCGGTGCTCTCTCCGTGGTTCCGTGGCCCTCTGAGATTACTGTACCGTACTGTAATCCCCAGTTGCGGGATCTGTCTTCCCCTTCCAGGCGGAGGGCAGAGCAAGTCTTAGTTACTTTACGGTCCTTGAAATCTGACACCAAGTAGGTGTTCAGCAAACAGCCTTTGCATAAAGGAATGAAATAGTGAGGGAGATGCCAGCTTCTTAACACTTCTCATTTCTCATTCAGTTCCTACTAGGATGAGCATTACTAACTCCTATGACATCTCCTCAGTGGCTCTTGGGAATCCCCAGTCCCCCAAGCTCTGACACTCTTCCTAGCCGTGACGGCAAAGCTCAGGAGTCACAGCTTCTGTGGGTGACCCCTCACCAGGCTTAATTAACCCTCAACGGACTTGGTACCAAGACCTCAGGCCAGGACCGAAGCCCCAGGAACCAAGGCACAAATTAGCCAGATCCATCTTTTCTGTGGGCTGGGTCTGCCCCACGATAAGCCTTGAGGTTTCTGGTGGACTCATGAGCCGAGAGTGTGGGCCCTCATTCTCTACTGAAACAGGCAGATTGGAGGTGTCTGGCTAAGTGCAGGGACAAGGGTGGACCATTCACAGGCCTGAATGCAAGTGCAGAACAAGAACCTGGGGCATGAGCCTTGGATGGAAAGCAAGACCCTTTGCCTCTCCAGGTCTCAGTGCCTTCACCTGTGAAATGGGGAGAAGTTCGCTAAACTGTGTACCTTACAGAGGGTCGTCAACATCAGCTGAGACCCTTGATTAGTGCTCTACACCCAGGAGAAGCTATTAGTGGGATGGGACGGGGGCGAAATGTGTCCCCAGTCCAATGAGCAAACACCATTCCTCTTTGTGGAATATAACATTCAAGCCAAACTTCTCCAAACACATAAAGCAAGTCTCTGTCTCGCAATGAAATTACCAAGATTCACCCTCTACTCCCACTTATTACTTCCTTACATGTTCAAAGTGTTTTCCAGATTTCTCTCTCTTTTCCTCAATTGATTCTTATCAACAGGGAGGCCAGCTAGTGTTCGTGCCACTTCACTGTCCCCGGGTCTCAGTAGGGATGCCCACGCCTGTTCCTAGCTTTCTGTGGAAGCTTAACGGAGATGGTGCGTGGTCCTGGTGTCTGGCACGGCACAGGTGCTTGATAAATGTTGGCTGCCACTATGATTAGGTGACGTGGAAAGAGCACTGGACTCAGGGACAAAAGGCCATGGTTCCGGCCACAGCTCAGACATGAGTCACTCATTGTGTGGCCTTGGCCAAGTCCCCTTGCCTCTTGGGGCCTTAGTTTCCCCACTCTGTACAGAGGAGCGCCAGGGCTGGGGGGGGGGGTCCCTTTCTGCTCCACTCCACCGCTGTTTGTCTCTGATTCCCCAGTCAGTGTTTAACTCAATCTGGGGTTTGGGGCACAACGAGGATCTGTACCCAACTCAGGGACAGATGAGCACTTGGCTGGGAGCAGGGCGCTTTGATGCAAGAAGCAGGGAAGCAGCTAGGGAGCTGCGCATCTTGGAGAGTTTTGTAGAAAGTTCAGGCCTGACTTTTATCAGAGGCTGGGAATCTGCTGGTTGCCATGACTACGGAGAGCAGCATCTAAACTCCAGGTCGCTGATTAGCAGGAACGGAGTGGGAAGGCCTTGAAGAATTCAGCAAGCACGGCCCCCTCCCTCCCTCTGTGGAGTGGAGTGTGCAGGCCCTCGACTGTACTGTTTTAGCTGTCCCCTGAAGATCTCGCCTCCTTTTAAGTGCTTTTTTTTTTTTTTTATGCAACATCGAAGGGCCGTGTGGTAAAAACGAGGCAGCTGCCGGGACTTCTCAGCCAAGAGAAAACACGGAATTTTTCTTAAAAGCCCTGCAAGGATGCAGAGCGGGAGGCAGGGGAGGAAGAGGGGTGGGGTGCCGTGGGGAAGAGGCGGCACCATGGCTGAGGTCTGAGTCCGCTGAAATGCTGGGTGACCTCAGACGGGCCCCTCTCCTTAGACCACTGCTTCTTTATACATAGGAGAAGTTCCCACACGGGATCAGTCATCATGTATCTATCCATCCATCCATCCAGTCATTCATTCAACAAATGTTTATTGAGCCAAAAAGTACACTGTGCCAGGCACTATATCCCTGGGGATTCAGTGGTGAGAAAAGAGGTGAATTCCCACTCTCATGAAGCTCACGTTGGAGTCCAGAAGACAAATGGTTAGCAAATAAACATATAAAATGGTCATTTCAAATAGTAACAAATGTCCTGGAGGAAGGCACAGCAGACTACTATGCTGGAGGCAATGAAGAGAGGGGCACAATCACAGAGCGGGTCAGAGAGGGCCACTCCGAGGAGGTGACATTTGGACGAAAGGAAGGAAGTGGCCTTGCAAAGAACTGCAGGAACAGCATGCCAGGTGGAGGGAACAGAAGGGCAAAGGCTCTGAGCAAAGGCCCTGTTCCATGTGAGGGACAGTGAGGAAGCCATGTGGCTCGAGCAGAGTAAGGGATGGAGAGGAAAATAGCAGATGAGGTCTGGAGTGGGAGCAGAAGCCAGGTCCAGCAGAGCCTTTTAGTTCTGGTAATCGGTGAGGACCTCCTCTTAATCCAGAGGAGGCGAGATTACCAGGGATGTTTCTGTAAGATGCGTATTTCCTGGCTTCACCCCTTTGAGACTTGTATTTATGGCTGGGATGGGACTGAGATGTCTGTATTTTTACCAGCTTCTTGGGAGCCTCTGAAGGTGTGCGAGGTTTTAGAAACCTGGGACTACATGGTTCTCTGAGTCTCTTTCAGTTTTAAGAAAGCAGAAAAGCAACGCGTCAGAACATCTTTAAAAAGGATCTTAAAAGTTCTATGATATTATGGAGTTTTCCTTTCTTCCATCCCTCACAACTCCCTATCTGCCAGGTAGAAGAATTAATTCTGGTTTTGTTTGGTTTTTGTTTGTTTTATTGCAAGATCCCAGAATGGGTACTTTCTGCAAGGAAGGTGCTACAGAAATGCTCTAGAAAATAAGAACTAGGGGCACCTGGGTGGCTCAGTCAGTTAAGCGTCTGCCTTCGGCTCGGGTCATGATCTCAGGGTCCTGGGCTCAAGCCCCACATTGGGCCCCCTGCTCAGCGGAGAGCCTGTTTCTCCCTCTCCCTCTGCCTCTTGGCCTACTTGTGCTCTCTGTCTCTCAAATAAATAAATAAAATCTTAAAAAAAAAAAAAGGAAAGAAAGAAAATGAGGACCATCCACCATGTCAGGGAGTGTCAGATTATAAATGCGGCAACTCCATCGTACCTTTCCTCATCGAACCATCATCGGGATTTGCCCATCCCTGATGCCAGCAGGGATGGGTGAGGCGTCATCCTCACCCTAAGCCCTGTCCCCCAGTGCCTGGCAGGAGCATTCCCCATCTGTCCCTGCACTGCAGATAACCCGTGCCTCCACTCCCCCCCCCAATTAGCCGAAGTCACTGAGACCTTCCACACAATGCCAGCACTTACACTCATCATGGATTAATTTGCTGCCAAATTGCTCACATCAGTTTTTTGTTTGTTTTTTTTTTTTTGGTTTTTTGTTTTTTTCCTATCTGGGGCTTGTCTCTGATAACAGATTTGTGTAATGGTTTCCTATAATGCCCCAGAGTCCAAAATTCCGTTCTTGTGTGCGTCCAGCTCAAGGCCCTCCTGGGCAATACACTCATATGTTGATAAGTTCACTGATCACTTTTCTAAGAGAAATATGGGGTAGAGTAGAAAATGCATTGCCTGAGCTGTCTGAGTTGGCCGAGGCAGTGGCTGGTTTATCTCCACCAACTGTAACATGAAGGGATTCGCTCAGGCCATCTCAAAAGCCCTTTCTAACTTTTTGAAACAAATACCTGTTCTCTTTAGCCAATGCATGTGCTCTTTCATTTATTCACTGAGCAAACGTTGAGTGTTTACCACGTGGTGGGTCCTGGGGCGGTGAGACACAGTCCCACTCCCGGGGAGCTCAGAGTCCAGTGTGAGAGAAGACAATCAGACATCCATAGCACCTATTTGGAGCTGTAGTCATAGTAGCAAAGGGACTCACATCCTAGAACAGGGCTTAGATCGCCCCAGAAATCTGCTCCCAACATCAGCATCTCCACCTCATCAGTGGGGACTCTGTCCTGCCAGTTGCTCGGGCTCAAAACCCTGGAATCATCCTTGACCCCTCCCTTTCCCTTCTTCTCTCCCATCCCGTGTTTGACAAGCAGCAAATGATGCAAGTTCTGCTTTCAAATCTCAGAACCTGACCACATCCATCACCTTCATCCCTGACCCACTGATCAGAGCCTGGACAGTTGCCTTAGTCTCCCCGTCTCTGTTGCTCCTCCCTCTGTCCAGTGTCTTCAGCAACTGGTGAGCGATCCTTGTAAAATTAAGCCAGACCAGGTCACTCCCCTGTTCAAAAGGCATTCCGTCTCAGCCACAGAGTCTCATGACTTGCAAGACCCGATTTCTGGTCTCCCCTCTGTTCGCTCTAGCCCTGCTTGCCATTCTTTACATGTATATAAAGAACCTGCCATTCCTTCTGTCTCGAGTGCATTTCCCACTTCCCGCAGATGACCTGTGTAGAACTTGTCTGTTACTGGGCCACAAATTATCCCGCCACACCTTTTTGGCTTAGAACGGCAACAAACAACATCACACGGTTTCTGCGAGTCAAGAATTTGGCTGGGCAACTCCCGCTGACCATCTCACATGGGACATGGGACTGCAGTCCGATGTCGGCCAGGGCCGCAGTGTCATCTGAGGCTTGACTGGGGCTCGAGGATCCACTTCCAGGGTGGCGTGCCCACGTGGCTGGTGGGTGCTTGGCTTTTGGCAGGAAGCCTCAGCTGTTCTTCACAAGGGCTTTTCCACAGGGCTGCCTGAGTGTCCTCACACCATGCTGGCAGCTTCCCTCAAGTGATCAATCCAAAGGGAGCGAGGCAGAAGCTGCCTCTGTGACCTAGTCTTGGAAATCATGCGTTATCGCTTCTACTACCTTCTGGTCATTAAAAGTGAATCACTAAGCCCAGCCAGTATTCAAGGGGAGGGAAATTGGGTTTCATCTTTTGATGGCAGAGCTGTCAAAGAATCTGTGAACACATTTTAAAACCACCACAAACTGCAAGGTTAGTCCCTAATCCTTTAAGCCTCCATCCTGTGACATCCTCAGAGTGGCCTGCCTGATACCCTGAACAAAAGAACAGTCACCCCCTCCCATTCCACGGGCTTATTCTCTCCATAATTTATTACCATCCAATAAGTCATATTAGTACTTGCATATATGCTTATACCTGCTTCCTCATCTAGAATGTAAACTCCATTATCACAGAGGACATCTCCCCCTTATTTGCTGCAGCCCCACACTTAGAACTGGCCTGGAACACAAGTTAGGCCAGGTCAGGTCAAGCATGGGGAGAGGCAAGCCTTGCTGGGGGCTGGGCGGACCTGGCAAGTTCGGAGTCATTTGAGGAGAGTCAGGACAGCAATCCACATGAGTAGACTGGAGGCATGGGAACGGACCCCTCATAGTAGGAGAAGCAGGGCGGGAGGTGTAGGGAACCCGGGAGGTCTGGAAGCCCAGAGGTGGCAGTGAGGAGGGCTGGACAGCCCTGACAAGACTCTCCGTCCCTCCTGGGCTTGCAGCCTCTCTCAGCTCTGCTTCTAAAGATGCACTGATAAGCAGCTGACAGAGATGGATTTGTTTGGCTGCCCTTCCTTCAATATTGACTGGATTTGGCCTGCTCTCTGGGCAGCCCTAAGGAGCAGGGGGCTTATCAGCTGCATTCACCCTGAGTCATAAAACCAATCTGGGTTCACTACAGGTGCCTGGTGCAGGAGAAATACTAATGTCTTTGATCAGTGCTTGATCTGGACCCTGTGGGCAGGGTGAGGAGGGAGGGGAGTTTGCTGGATGGTGCCAAATCCACCTGTGCCTCTCCAACTCCTGATGACTCTTGGTTGGGGGCCAGGAGGTGTGAGTGACGGTGTTTTTAAAGACTGAGTACCTAGGCGACTTCCTTCCCCTTTCCGGGACTCAAAGAAGGAGGTGGGACTCAGGTAATATCCTAGAGTTGCCTGGGGCTCTTCTCAGAGGCAGAGGAGGGAACCTCAGGCCTTCACGGGGATTGCATCCCAACTAGGTGGCCTTCCACCTGCTAGGGACACCAGAGTGGAGGTTTGGTTCACAAGGAAGTAAAGGGAAATGGAACGGCCTTTCTGTTTGCTTTATGGTATCTCATTTTATTTTCATAACAACTCAACAATATAAGGACTAATGTTATTCCCTATCTTAATCAGTGAGGATGCAAGACAAAGAAACTGAGTCCTCTATCTACTAAACGGGGAACAGTGTTTGAATCCAGGGATATCCATTCCATACAGAGATAAGGCAGGGAAATGGGACAGAACAGACAAAGGGGAATTGGAACCAATCCTATCATGCTTTGGCCTCCACTTATGTTTTGAGCAAGGAAGTGAAACACTGGTTTCCAGACCCTTCCTGTGGTTCAGTCAGGGTAGGCCCAGCAATGCCGCAGTAACAAGTAAGCCCCTAAATTTCAGCGGCTTAACCCAACTAAGGTTTATTTCTAACATACAAAGTCTGATGCGGCTCAGGCATCTCTCCTCCACCAAGTAGCTTCACCTTTCAGGGTATGTGGCCTCCAACATCACTGCAATAGAGGGAGAGACAGCTGGGGAAGGTACACAGACCTTACTACCTCAAGCCAGAAGTGACACATGTCACGCCCACCCAGAGACCAGTGGCCAAGATAATCTTTCATTGTCCCAACCTAACTGCAAGGAAAGTTGGGAAATATCAGGAGGTGTGTGAATGTTTGATTAACGTTAAGAATCTGTCCTATTCTGGGGCACCTGGGTGACTCAGTCGGTTCAGCATCCAACTCTTGATTTGAGCTCAGGTCGTGATCTCAGGGTTGTGAGGTGGAGCCCTGAGTTATAAGATTCTCTTTCTCCCTCTCCTGCCCCTCCCCACCCCCACTCAGGTGCACACTCTCTCTCTCCCTTAAAAAAAAAAAAAAAGAATCTCTCATATCCTAACAGTTTCTGTCTCCTTATTTGTTCCCCTGTAGGACAGAACCCCAGAGCAGCCCTCTGGTTCCAGCTCAGGATGGACCCTCGGAGAAGCTGAACCAGCATCTGGCCACTGAGGCCTTGGGCACCAACAGCTGGGAGAGAGACAAGGCCTGCCGGGAGCTCAGTCCTGCCAGAGCACGAAGGTGAGACACTGCCCCCACCCTCTCTTTTGGTCCAGTGAGGAAGTTCAAGTTGAGGATGCAGAAATGAAGTTTGTCTTCCTGGCCACTCTACCCACGCACTTCTCTTTTGCAAGTTCCTCTTTCAGACCCTTAAATCCAATCAAAAGTTAGCAAATTTTTTTCTATAGAGTACAGACAGCTTTTAGGTGTGAGGGCCAGATGGTCTCTGCCACGCTACTCAATCCTGCCATTGTAGCACCAAAATAGCCACAGTCCATATGTGAACAAATGGGCATAGATGTGTTTCAATAAAGCTTTATTTATAAAAATAGGAGACAGGCTGGATTCGGCCCAGGGGCCACAATTTGTTTGCCCCTGTCTTAAATGATAGAGCTAGTTCCTGTCCATTTTTATGACTCTATAAGCCACTGATTTCCAAGTCATGACTTCAGCCTACATCTGTCTCCTGAGATTCGGATCTTTGCATTCATTCCTTAAATTCAGATATTCAACCAGGATTGCTCAACAGATATTCAGCCAGCCTTGCTTGAGCACCTGCTAGTGACAGGCACTGTGTTGGTATCTGAAGACACAACATTTTACTGAGGCTCAGAGAGATAACATGACTTGCCCAAAATATGGCAGCCAGTGAGTGGCAGAGTGAAGTTTTTTGAACTATGGTCTCTGATCTTAAATCCTAGATGAACACCTACCCATTTTACTTTGATGCTAGTGAAGAAACCAGTCTATCCCCTAACTTCTATTTTTAAATTTTGCACTGTGCACATATAAAGCCTAGTCTGTCTTTGGCCTCTGGAGAATCGATTTTGTTAACAACACCATCTTTATAATCTGGCTTCACCAGCTGGTTGAAAGCTTTGTTCCTACTCCTCAAACTAACTCACCACTCTCTCGCTGCCCTGGGCTTGCACCTACCCCCTCAGTGACAGGTGGGAAATGAATTTAGTGTCCTTGCCAGCAGTGTGCCCCAGATACAATCCCTGGCACTTCCTGTTGAATCAGAGAGTGTCAAAGCCATTCTACAGATGTGGAAACTGAGGGCAGTACATGGTAGGATCAAGATTAACCTGAGGACCCCTGATCTCCTCATGTCCTGGAGTTCTTGGTTTCCTAGGGCAGAGGTTCTAAACCCATTTGAGAATTACATGGAAGCTAGAAGTGCTGTCCCCAGGGAAAGTGTATATGCTCCAGGAATATGCCCCAAATTCCAGCTACCACTTGAGGAGTCCTAGACCTCTGAGGCCCAGGAACAGGGCTGTCTAGTTAAGAACCTGAATTCTGAAGAAGACCTACTCTCTGACATGATAAAAACACCATAGTGGTGATAATGTTAAAAAGTGATCATAAAAGTCACTTGGCATATAATCAGTGAATAAATGGTAGCTGTGTTACTATGCATAATTACAATACTAGAAAGGACATTTATGAGAGCTTGCTCTGTGCCAGACCCAGGGCACGTTGCATGAGTGAGGTCCTCATTTCTTGTGACTAAACTTAAGACACAGGCATCATGTTTTATTCCCATCTTCCAAACGATGAAAATGATACTCAGAAAGGTCACTGAGCTAGGAGGTAATGGAGCAGGAATGTAAATCCAGGTGTGGCAGCTTCTAGAACCAGCATTCTTTACTGTTGCATACTCTACTTTTGACCACCGTGTACTAAACCACTCTAGGTCATCACTGCATACTTAATGGCTGCCTATTTCCCTGCTGCTTGTGTAACTGCGGTCTATTTACTTAACCACTATCCCGGCCCCTCCAGCCCCACTGGGACAGCACACCTAGGCACACGGGTACAGGAGGAAGAAAAAGGCAGAGGAAATGCAGACCTACCTCAATAAAGGTGTTTGGGATCTATGTAAGGGGTTAATTTTCGCCTTCTCACAGACCTCAAATCTATCCAAATTCAAGGTCTTTCTCCATTTTATTCCATCACTCAACGTAGGAGTGTAAGACAGTGGTTCCCAAACCTGCTTCCCTGGGAACCCTAGCATTGCAGAAAGCAGTGAGAATAATTGTCTGAAAAAATGAGATCTCTATTTTATAAGACACAGTTTTAAGTGTTTTTTTTTTTCCTTAAGTATTTCTCCCTTAAATTTTTTTTTTTTCCTCTCAAATTCCTGGCAACAGTTACCCTGGGCAGTGTTTATATGAAACAAGAAAATTTAACAAGAGGCTAAATTATTTCATCCATTCATCCCTCATTTGGTCACCCAACAAGTATTTTAGTAGGCTCTTACTCTGTGTCGAGCACTTGTTGCCGGAAACATTTGGATGTGGTCTACCATATTTACATAAGCAGCCTGTTTGCTTCCTGGATGGGTTTGCTGTGCTTTATGCTTTATAACATGTGAGTGTATTCAAGTAGCTAGGTACTTAATCCCTGTGGTATTTTATCTTAACCTGCTTAAAGTGACTCCCTTAAAAATATTCTACATATAACTAGGTGATTTTCATTTATTGCAATGCAGAGGCCTTCCCGTGTAGTCTAATCACTTGGGGATTTTTTTCCACTAACCATAATGATCCAGATTCTTAGAATGGAGTTCAATATGACCACGTTGCACGATGGTCTTGAAAGAGCTGGGCGATTTCCAAAAGAATGTCCACATAACCAGGGTTGGGAAGGCAGTTGGTTGTGTGGAAAAGCCCTCAGGATGGGACTCACACAGGCCTTCACTCAAATCCTGGCTCAGATGCTTCCTAACTGTGCAGCTTTGGGCAAGCCAATTCAGGATTCTGCGCCTTATGTACTTCACCTGTAAAATGAGACCCTAAAAATCATACCACCCTCCAAGTGTTTTTGTGAGTATAAAGGTAAATCAAACATTTGGCATATAATAAGCGAATAAACAGTAGTGGTGTTATCACTAATAATGGCGATGGTATTCTTATTAATATTACATTTTCCCAGTCAAGTTCAACTGGGTGGGCATGTTTCAATTCCCAAGCAGTTTTTTATCCCGAACCCATCTCCTTTTGCCATGGGATAGTGTTTTAAAAATAAGCCCTGGAGCCTGCCCCAATTATAAAAGGAGATAAGTTGACTTCATTTAACTGCAGCCCGAGCATTTGAATTTAATTGAATGGGAAATAATTATTCCTGACGAGCAGAGGTTTTTGAGGTTCTATGAAGCGATATAAGATATGTATCTCATTACATTAAACCTCAGCAAATATACTTTAAATAATCAGCTCCTACTTAACATAACTTCCTCCTCCTGTTAAATTTCCAGCAGGAACTATGGACATGAAGTATTGGGAAAAGAGGGGGGCTGAACTGCCGATTAATTATTTAAAAAGTGATTTATTTACCAAGGTGAGCCATTTACAAATTCAATAAATCTATTAAGGAGCAGTTAACCTCTATAACTCTGTTTTAAATAATCAATTGGTGTTTGGGTAACGGGGGAGCGTCTGTCTCATTAGGTCGGTATTAACACCTTATTTGAGGCACTTAATCTGAAGTATGACCAAATCAGCCACAAGGTGGTAATTAGGTATTCGCCATGGGTCCTTCAGCCTCCAAGGAACTGGGTCCTTCTTCCTTGGCTGCAACAGCCCTGGTTGGGGGGCTTGGGGCATTCTGGGTCCTCTAATACCCAACTCCGTGCTCCCAACAGTGCCTCCCGAGACAAAGACTTGACGCCACCACCTTCCTCCAGGGGGAAGAAGAAAAAGAAGAAATCCACCCGGAAGAAGAGAAGGAGGTGAGCGTCCTAAAGGAGCATGGAAACTTGAAGATGGGAGAAAGGACAAAATAGGGGTCAAATGGGTTTCAGAGTCAAACAGTGACTCCCCCTGGGTTCAAATCCCCGCTCTGCCTCTTAAGTAGCTGTGTGACCTTAGGCAAGTACCTTCACCTCTCTGTGCCTGTGTCCACTGGTATAAAATAGTGATAGTACCTACCTCCTGGCGTTTTGTGAGGATCAGATGGAGAAAAATGGATGTAGAAGGAGCTGTCACAGTGTCTGGCACATAGTAAATGACCAGTGTAATCAGCATATTCAAGACCGTGAATATTGATTTTTTTTTTTGAGAACTTATTCTGTGTAGAGGGCTATGCTATAAGCATTGTGATCTCCATGATGTCTTTCACCTTTAACCACGATTTACCAAACATTGTTGTCCCCATTTCAGAGATGAGAAAAGAAAGGCACAGGGAGGGGGGAACAGAATTTACAGGGATCCCAGGCTTCTCAGTTGCTTCTGCTACTCCTGCCTAGCAGGTGAATGCCAACGATAACAAATGGACTTTATATTTTTTGCCGGCGACAGACTCTTGTGTACCCCATGGATTTTTTTCTAGGTACAATTCCTTTTAATTTTTTTAAATTTAAAAATATTTTCAGATTTTCTTCCAAGCTGCTACTCGCTAGCGACTAAAATCATGTCCAATGTTCCAGACCCAGAGGGGTAGGTTGAAAATCACACCGAACCTGGGAGGCTGTGTTTGAAGAAGCCTGCAGGGGGCAGCAGAGAGTAGTGTCTGGATGACTCGGGCCCCAACTCCAGGTTTTCCGGGTTCTTGCCACCTCCACAGCCTGGTTGGAAGAGGACAGGCCCAAAGAAGACCCAGAAGGGAATGTGAATGAAGACCCTATGTTGTCGGGTGAGGGGAGGAATTGGGGCAAGTGGCTTGAAGCTCCCGATTTTAGGGGTGGGCAGAACATTTGAAAGAAGGAAGTCAGCCTTCACTAATGTGCTTGGGGACAGGTGTTGTGGTTCCCTAAGAGTCAGGTTGTTCTTAACCCTGCATTTCCCCCTGTAGATTTGTTCTGTTTGACCTACAAGGTGTTCTTTTGTCTTTTTAATTCGTGGCCAGCATTCAAAAAACCAGGGCATTTCACACGAAGTTGTGTTTTTCTGGTGACCTTTGTTGAAAAGGCAGGTGTTCCAGAAGCCCAGGGCTGCATTCCCACACGAGACCTTCAGCTGATCTGAGAAGCAGATGCTGTCTGGTTCACCACGGTCCCTACTGCTCCCTATTGTCTCACACCCAGCCTGCTCTCTGAGAGGCCCCCGTTGGCATCCTCATCTGTGTCAACCTCAGTATTTTGTCACTGGGGAAATAAGAGACCCAGAGATGGGTGGTGATATGGCCCAAGGTGACTTCATGATTTGGGGGTACCGTCAAGATTGGCACTCGGGTCACTTGAACCTCAGTCTTGAGTCATAGTCGTAATCATGGTCCTGGGGTGGCTGCGTTTCTTGGGGAACCCCTGATAGCACCATGCTGACCACAGCCTGATGAGGTCTTCTCCAGGGGTTTGATCTTACCAGGGGGCCAGGGTAAGGCAGAAGAGAGGCCTAAAGTATCTGAGAGGAGGGGCATAGCTGGGGGGAGTGGGGGTGGGTGGAGAAGAGCAGACACAAAGTCTTTGGCCTGAGCAGGAGGGATGATAAAGGGATTGAGAGCAAGGCCCCTGGCATCAGTTTGAGTCCCGGCCCATCCACTTCCTAGCTGTGTGTCTTTGGGCAAGTCACTTTACCTCTCTGAACCCCCTTTCCTTGTCTGTAAAAGGAAGGTAACCATCGTGCCTGCCTAAGAAGCGTGTGGAAAGATGAAGTGAGATAATGCATATAAAACGCAGGGTGATGTTGAAAAAAAATGCAAATCTGATTATAGCAAATCAGTAAATGCAAATACTGATAATATCAGGATTGATATGATCCTTGTGTGTGAGATCCTGTGTGGGGGCTGGAGAAGGGTCTCTGAAGCCAACCCTGGTCCTTAAGGAACTCCCACTGAAGGTGTCTTCTCCCCCCACAGGTCCCCGTCATATAGTCCATCGCCTGTCAAGAAAAAGAAGAAGAAAGGCTCCAAAAAACATAAGCGACACAGGTATTGTCCTTCTGCCTCGGCAAACAGGTCTGCCCAGGTGGGCTGGGGGCTTGGGGTGAGAGTGGGGGGCGCAAAAAGTTCACTGGTGATAAGCTTATCATTTCACTTACGTAAGATACTCATCTGTGTGTTGGTATTTCCTTTTCCTTGTATAACTTGGACCTCTGGTTGCAAGGACCCAAGGCCCCCTAAAGCTAACTCTGGCCGGAAGGGGGTTTGTTTGATGATAAGGAGACAGGAATGTCTCAGGGACCAGCCAGGCCTCAGTGAGGATTTAGAACCAAGGAGTGGAGAGCTGGTAGCACCCAGGCAGGATACACAGTCCCTGTTCCACATGGGGAGACCCGGCTGTACCCTGTGCCCATCCCTCTGTGTGGCCGGCCCAGCCTCAAGAAGACACTGAAGCTCTCTGTCTTGTTTCTTCCTCATTCCAAATTCCCAAGGTCCAACTCTGTGGTTGGACCAACCTGTCCTCGAGGATGGGATCATGTAAAATGTGGCTTCTGGGATTGTCCACCCTTGGTGACAGTAGTTAAGGGGCCTTGTGAACTGGACACACATTCCAAAAGATGCCTCCTACACACACACACACACACACACACACACACACACACACACGGAAGAAAGGACTGAAGGATGTACACCAGAGGACTCAAATCTGTGGTCCATGGGCCAACTCAGCATTTTATAATTGGGAAATTGTGCAATGAAAAAAATCAGATTTTCCAGTTCCTCTGTAAAAATTAGCAGCTGTCTTCACTGGACTAATTTTCCCACAGGAAGCCATCAGCAAAGCTGAGGGGTTGCTGTGCATGTAGACAGAGTGTAGGTCTGAGCCCAAGCGTAGAGGGGCATGGGTCTGAGCCCACTGAGCCCCCCTCATTGAGGAAGCCCCTCTGGGCCCCTGGGGGCAGGGAGTGTGAAATTCCCCACCTAAGTTGTTTGCTGTGTTTGGCTATGGCTGACAGGGGAAGAGTGGTGTGTGCTCTCTCTTTGCTCAGCCCTATCTTCCAAACTCCCTACATCAGCAGTGGATTACTTCTGCCCTTAGACAGTCACAGTGGAACAAAAGGTAAGGGTTCATTTGGGTTTTTCCTCTGCTTCTCACCCCTGGTTCAAAGTTCCCCCAAAGTGGCTTTTTCCAAGCCAGGGCTGTGGCCACGTCTTGGCCCTTGTTGCCAGAATGGTCTCCACTCAGTTTGGTTTCACCAGCTGTGTCCACTGCCCCAGACATTTCGACCGATGCTGAGTCTGTGCTTAACACAAGATGTGGGCAAGCCGATGAGCAAAAGGTTGTTAATTTGGTGTTAGAAGCTTTTCCCAGTGGCCTGCCCCTGACTGGGACTGCCATCCTGTCACCTTCCTGTGCTGACCAATTGCTCCTAGTTTGGGGGACTTTTCCGTATCGGGATTGTGGAATTCAAGTGGCTTCTCCCTCAAGGGTTTCTGCTCATGAAAGAGAGACTGTGCCGGAAGGTTAGAAACAGGCTTTTTCTGCCAGCCACAGCCAGCCCAGGAGGTGGAGGTGGAGAGGGAAGGAGGCCCATCAATGGGAGATTAGGAGGAAGAGATACTGTTGCTGATCCTTTCCAAAGCACCTGTTGAGCACTACCCTCCTTCTGGCCCAGCTTCTCCAAGCTCTTGAGATGTTGGGTTAATGATAGTTGACTGTTTTGGAGATAGGAGCAGGGGTGGGGGATGCATACAGATTTTTCTTTTTTCCCCTCAATTAGCATGGCTTCAGGGCTAAAAAAAAAAAAATCACATTTTTCACATCTATTTATTGAATACCCAATATGTGTCACGAATGAGGAATCTGGGCCCCGGGAACAGAGCAGTGACCAAAATCCAGCCCTCGCCCTTGAGTTGCTCACATTCTAGTCGGGGAGATGGATAATGTTAATAGGCAGAGGTGGGTGCTATAAGGCTAAGCTCAGAGCTCACCCAAGCTTGTGGGAGCAGAAGGTTGGCACCCAACCAGCCTGAGGGGATCAGAAAAAGCTGCAAGGAGGGGATATCTGAATGGAACTCTGAAGAGTCCGCAGGAGTTACACACAAGCTGTGTGACCTTGGGCAACTTGAACTTCTCTGAGCTTCAGTGTCTATAAAATGGTTGTTAGTAGAACTTCGCAGGGTTTGGGTAAAGACTGAACGGGACTGTGTGTGAGAGACTTAGCACAAAGCCGGGCACGCAGTGAGAGTTCCACATATGGGAGCTGGGTTGTCCCTGACAACGAGGAGGGTGGTGAGGAAGAATCCACCACTAGGGAGAGAAAGGTGAAGGTGAGACGGGGTTTCGGGGAGGAGGCAAGAGGACTCCCCTAAATCCCCCACATCCACCCCCATCCGAGGCAGGCTCATGGACAATTTGGGGTGAGGATCGAAGCACTGGTCATTTAGACTGGAAATTCAAAATGCAAACTAATGTCTCCCGTATGGTCTTTGAAATCGGAGGGGGTCCCGACCGACCTCATGTAGCACGATCACACACGCACTGATGACATTTGTCCCAGGAAAGAAACCCTCAGCTCACCTATGTTTATTGTCTTCCTTCCCTCTCATCTTCCCCCCGTCCCTTTCCTCCTTCCTCCTCACTCCCTTCCCTCCCTCCCTCTCTCTCTTCTTTTTAATTCCTCTAATCAGGTCATTCTCCAAGAAGAGAAGGCACAGGTAAGAATCCTTTCACCTCTGGCTGCTTGCTTCTCTTTCCTGCTTTCCTAAGAAGGTTTTAGGCAGCTTCTGGGGTGTGCTCTTGGTCATGCCCCTTTCATCTTCCTGGGCCTCGGTTTCCTCCAAGATGAAGGCCTTGGGCTGGTTTCCCTGAGAGTTCCCAGGCAGCTTTTGACTTCAGTGAGGCCAGATGGCTGCTCCTCGACCAGCCCCCACTGCTGCCCCTCCCTGGAAAGTCTCACTACCCTGGTCAGAGTCCGTTCGTTTTGGCACTCGAAATCCTGGATCGGGGCATGTCAGGAAACCTCAGCACCCTGATCCCACCAAAGCCTCCCCAGATCCTAGCCAAGGGACCAAAGCCAAGTCCAACTGTACTGGGAACACTAAGTGAGCACAAATAGAGCTGTCGCCGACAGGGTCCTCGCTATAAATTGGATCCTGCACTGAGCCCCTGCTCTGTGTGTGTGCCTGTTGAATCTCCGCTGATCTCCCTCATAACCCGGTACAGTGGATATGTTTATTCTCCCATTTTACAGATGAAGAAACTGAGATTCAGGCAGGAGGTGTGACAGGCGTGTCCACAGACACGGTCAGGTGGCAAGCCCAGATCTGTCAGACAGGGGATCGGGACTCCCTACCGTGGTGTCTTAAGTAACAGCCAAATCTGGAGCAATTGTCAGAGTGCAGAGTCCTTCTGTTTATCCAGTTAACAGGTAGAGAGCGATTACCAGTGTCATCCATCCCCTCAGCCCAGCAGCCCGAGCAATGGCCCCACTTCACGGTCAAGAAAACCAGGTCTTCCAGAGGACAGGTAACTTGCCTCAGGTCATGCAGCGACTGAGCGGCAGAGCTGGGGCGCAAACCTGGATCTTTCAGTGAGGTCCTGGGCTCTTCCACAGCCCAGGCTGAGTCTCAAGCGTGGAGAGAAATCGCACAGCTAACACCGAGGTGCCATTTCAGTTGGATGAGTTGGATGAGTTTGGATGAGGTTTCCCCCTCTCCAGGACCGGGGCCCATTGTCCATTCTTGGTGACCCTCTGAAGCCAGTACTACCAAACAGCATTCACCCTCTGGGGCCTCTAGCTGATAATGCTGGGACCCCGACTCATCACTGTCCATTGGACCCATACCCCAGCCCTCTGACTTAAAAAACAAAAATGGTTAGTTAAATATCCATGAGCAGAACATTTCTGAATCTGCCAAGCTTCATGAAGCTTCAGAGTATCTCCCTGCATATACCATTCTTCTCTCTTACAAATTGATTGAACATCAGTCAACAGCATGGGCTCTGGGGATCCATGGTCTAGGGCCACATCCCAGCTCCCCTGTATGATCCTGGCCAAGTTTCTTAGCCTAGCTGAGGCTCAGTTTCCCCATCTGTAAAATAAGTACGCGTTAAACGTGCCTCTTCCCATAGGTTGCAGGGAGAATAAAATAAGATTGCTGACAAAAAGTATTTAGCAGAGTATTCCTTATAAGAAGTCCTCGAAAAATGACAGGTATCACCTTTATTTACCACTGTTCTTACTAAGCTGCCAAAGCTTGCCATGGCCCCTGACGCACCCCATTCTCAATCTGTTTGTGGGTCGCTGTCTGTAGGTGCACCTGCTGGGTGAAAAAGTCAGCGTGGTGACTGCCCTGGTCTTGGAAATGATTAGCATCTGTCCCCACACTGCCCGGATCTGGTGGTCACTGTGTGTTAAGCATTTTAACTACTTGTTTCTTTTTACCTGTAACTGGAATTTTTCATCTTTCAATTAATTGGCCATTTCTCCTTTAGCTCCTCCAGCCCAAAAAGCAGAAGGAGGGATGAGAAGAGGCACAAAAAACAGTAAGTAGAGACCACCTGGAAAATTCTCTCCAGTTTGGGGGAGTAGGGGAACCCGGCCTCGTAACTGCTGGAGTGTTGGAGTTGCCAAATAAACAGGGAGAGGGAGAAGGGGGTGCGTGAGAGGAACAGAGGCAGGAAGAGGCGGAGCCAAGATGCACGGTAGTTGTGGGTCTGGGTATGTGTGAGCGCACAAGGCCGTGTATACGACGTGTCTGTGCATGCATTTGTGTGAGCATGAAAGTGAGTGCCGTGCATCTGTGTGCCTGGCGGGCACCATGTATATATTTTTCTGAAGGATGTCTATGTGTAGCATACACCTTGTTTGTAGATCTCTGTACATTTTTCCATCCTGCAAACATTTGTGTGACCGTGGGTACGAATGTATGCCGGGGGGGTAGTGTGGGTGTGGTATGTACTTGTGTTCACACGAATGCATTCTCTAGGCTCCTGCTTGTGCGAGCATGAAGGTAGACAGTGTGCACGGAGGTGCTGATTCTCTGCACGCTGAGTGCGCCCTGCTTACTTACCTGTGTTACGCCTAGGGAGGGTTGGTGTGGGGTGGCTTTTCCCTGTGCACACAGGTGTGCCACGTGTGCGTGAGTGGTGATGGGGGCATGATCACGTGTGAGCACAGGCGTGAGCGTGCATGTGAGTCCGAGCCTTGGCTGATGGCAGTGAAGCTCCTACCCCTGGTCTCGGGGCCCCAGCTGGTTCATGGTTTACGGCTGGTAGGAGAAATTCAAATCAGCTAGCACTGTCTGCAGAGTTCAGTTCCCAGACAAATTAAAAGTAAATGTGGTTACAACCCACCTACTTTATACCCTACAAATGTTAGTGCATGTGTTTTCCAATCAACTAATATTTTATCTCCCACCAAGAAGCCTCTAAAGTGAGGATCAAAGGCAATAGGATGAAAGGCGGTTGGCTGTTGGGGAGGGAAAAGAGGAGGCAGGGATGCAGAGGGAGGGCACCCCGCTTTGGTGCCCGAAGGGTCACTTCATCCAAGGTCAGTGCAAAGGAGGACATTTGAGCCATCACCACAGGGGGCCTGGGGAATGCTTCAGAAGGAAGCAGTAGACTTTGAATTAGCTCAGGGAACAACTTCCCTATCATCAAGCTTGTTCAATTCGAGTCAAAAGACAATTATTGGTCATATGTATTGGGTGTGCATTCACGCTAAGCGCAGACAGGGTGCATATTCTCAGAGACCTCTGCATTACTTGTCCAGTGGGGCTGCAGTATAGACAGAGCCGGGGGAGAGACTCAGACTCTGAGAGCACCGGTGGAGGGGGCGTGGTGGGGGGGGGAAATCATCACGGAGGCAGGGACTGCCTGCTTGAGGGCAGCAACGTGGCCACCCTCCCTGGTGCCAAGAGCTGGATGAGTCCCAGAAATTGCTAGGTTATGCAAGCCAAAAGACAAGAGTCAGGAGAGGAAAGACCAAGAAAAACAAGGTGCCGCTAGGATAAAGGATGGTTCTTCTTGCCAAGTCCTATGATCAGGGCTGCTTCTAAACAAGTGATCACTGGAGAGATTTAGCCTCCTTGGATTTGACATCCCTTAATAAAGCCCTAATACATGGCAGGCCCTGGGCTGGGCCCGAGGACAGAGAGTAGCCAAATATTCTTCAAGGAGCTCACAGTTCCCAGCGGGACACAGGAGACACGGGACAGGTCACGGCACAGCGAGGACCACCGGGAGCCCAGGTGGTGTTGGAGAGAGGGCTTGGTGGTGAGCAGGGGTGTCCGACAGGAGGGAGTGTCTAGATTGAGGGTAAGGGTGGAGGTAACCGTGCTAGGCTGCAGGTTAGGCAAGTGGTTTAAACTCGGTGCCTCAGTTTCTTCATCTGGGAAATAAGAGAACCTACTTCATAGGCTGTTGAGAGGAAGAGATGGGTCCATTTAAGAAAAATACTTAGGCTATGGTGCCTGGCAGGCAGTATGTGTTAGATACGGGCTACCTGTCATCATCACCATCACAAGGGCATCATGAACTGGGACATAGATGAGCCAGAATACAAGCAGTTCAGACTTGCTTAAGTCCATCCAGCCAGGACAGGAGATGGCACACAAGGAAGCTAGAGAGCTTCGTGGGGGCTGACTCCTCCGGGGTGCTTGGGGTTCAAGATGAGAGTGCAGGATTTGTCATGAGGGCAACGGGAAGGTTCTAAGCAGGGAAGGAATATGGTCTGCTTATCACATTAACAAGAATCCCTGAGTCCTTTATTGGGATAACGAGACTGCCTCCCGACAGAGCCCTCTCTAACTCCCACTGGCTTCCTGCCTTGGCCCAAACCATTGACATTCCTTGTACATCCTCAGTGACCACTGCCTCTGCGGCTACTACTTCTAAGTCCTTATTATCATTTAGGGGGAAACTGAAGTAATCTGTAATAATACCATTATTAGTGGTAGGGGTAGTTGTTCATTGTGGTTAGAATTTTTGTTGCCAGCGACGTTTGTAACTCTGAAAGTAGGCTTTTGACTCCATGTGAAAAAGCTGGACTGAATTTTCCAGGTCTGAGGTTATAAATTGGCAGCCCAAAGGCCTCATTTACTCTACAAATGTGTTTTCTTTTCCCCTAAACAGTGTCTTTAAAAAAAAAAAAAAAGAGCTTCCATTTAAAATAGAAATATTTTATATGAAAAAAGTCTGCATTTCTACATTCATTTGAAGAGTTAGAAGATCCAACAGCATGCCAATATTCTGGAGGCACATCCACTTCTTTCTTGAGCTCTCGCCTGACTGATTCACACATTAGGGTAGCTGACTGAGATTGAGACTCCTGCTTTCGGGGGGGGAGAGGTGACTAGTGGAGGTGACACTCCTGTCCACGTGTGCTCGCCATCAGGGCTGCCCCGGCAGGGTGGGAGTCTGAGTCACCTGGGCCGCTCCTCCACAGGAACCCTTGCCGCTCAGTCGTGCTCTGTACGGCTGGTTGGAGCCCCTGAATGCCCAGGGGGAAGAGCTGGGGTGATGCGGGGTGGGGGGCAGGTAGGAGGAGATGCCTAACTCTCGAGGGACAGTGACTTGGATGCAAGAGGATGATGTGTGTCACAAGATCGAAATCTCTCTCTCCCTCTCTCCCTACCTCTTACCCTCCCCTCTCTCCCCCTCCCCATCACCCCCTCCAAGATCACGAAGCCGGCCCCGAAAATCTCACCGTCACCGTCATCACCATTATCCTTCCCGGTCCCAGAGCTCCGAGTCCCACTCCTCAAGCTGTGAGAGCAGGTAACCCCTTCTCCCCGGGGGAGTCGCCCTGGGGGGCAGCCCCTACCTGGCCGTGTCAGCACCGCCCTGTAGAGAAAAGGGGACCCCAGCCGCCTCCATGTCTAGTAACAACAGCAGTGGCACGTGCGCACACGTGTGCTTTCCAGGGCCCGCCCCCTCCGTCGCCACCATGTGGGTTGTGAGCCCTCTCCCTGCATCACCCACACAATCCCCTCTACTACCCTATGAAGTAGCTACTATTGCTCTCCCCCATTGTAAAGATGAGGACACTGAGGCACAGGGAGGTTAAGGACCTTGTTAGTTGTGTAGCTGCCAAGTGACAGAGGTAGGACTGAACTGGGGAGTCCGGCTCTGGACTTGGCCCTCTCCCTAAGGGTTGCTCTAAGCACAGAGAGGCTGAGCAACCTACGAAAGGCCACACAGCCCAAGTCCCAAGTTCTGAGGCCCTTCCAAGTCCGGTTTCTCCTAACTTGGACCTGCTCTGGGCCGACACATCGGCTGTGCAGGTTGGAGAAGGGGGAGGAGGGCTCTCTCGTGGACGAGACGAAGAATAAGAACGAAGAGTGGGCCTTTGTGGATGTTGATGTTTGAAACCGGCACTGTCCAGCAGACGCAGCAAGGCCAGCTTCCGGGCGTCCGAGGCTGCTTCATCCTTCCTCAAGTGCGTCCCACACACCTGGCTCTGTGTTCGTGGTGCCTGAGGAGATTTAAAAATGCCACTGTCCTGGTCCCGCTGCATCTCAGTTAAACCAGTGTCTGGAGGAAGAAGGAGGAGGAGAGGGGGCATATTTTTTGAAGTCTTACTTGGTGCTACAGTTTCAAATGCATTTTCCCTCTTGATCATCCCAAGAACACCATGAGGTAGACTGGGGCTGCACTTTGCAGTCACCTTGGAAGAATTTTAAAATACCGATTCCCGGATCCCACCCTTTAGGTGTTCTGATCTTGTTCGGATGAGGTAGGGCCGGGGCGGCGAGATTTTTAAATCTTCCCCCGTGATGCCAGTGTGGAGCCAAGCGTGAGAAGTATTTGAAGAAGAGGAAAACGTCCGTGACACGTGCTGCTATCACTCATAGGCCTCGGTGTTCCCAGTGGACACCAACAACTGTAAAGAGCGTAGGCATCAGGCAAGGTTGCTCTGTGACCCTGAGTGATCAAGACAAAAACAAAACCCCTCGGTAGTAAGGTCAGAGCCCCAATGACACAGGAACTTTGTCCAAAACACAAAAGTGACCCAGCATCTCTCTATCCTGGCTAACACGAGGGACTGCTATTTCCTGACCAGCTAGAGCTTCGGCCTTGGTCTAGGCCCCAAGATTTATGAAGATACGCAGTGAGAGCCTCACCTCCACTTAATGCTGGCATCCAATCCAGAACAAAGCCCCAGTTCCTTAAACGCTCCTTAAAGTCACCTGCCACCTGCCCATAATAGGCTCTTTCCAACACTCTCGTACAGAGACGTTCTCCGCTTCCTGTGGCGCGTGCTCTCCCTCGCTGCAAGGAGCCATAAACATGCTTTTTCAGCCACAGGCGTGCTCCTGCTGGCCTTTGTCTGGAGGGCATCGGCTCACTGAGCTTAGTTGCATGACTGATGTGGTACAGCCGAGAAAAGTGCATCGTGGTGAGCAGAGGCATCTGAGCAAGGTCGCAGCGACTGGCAGGGCTCGGACAGAGCCCTTGACCTCCAGCCCATGCTGAATCAGCTCTCAGCAGCTCAGCCCCACGGGCCCGGGGCCAGAGGATGGTGCAGAGAGCTTGCTGCCCTCTGTCCTGCCCTCTGCCTTGCCGCTTGGGGAGATGGCTCCCGCTGCAGAGCCCAGCCTCGGTCCCTTTCTATGTCCCCTCTTCTGGGGTGTTGCTGCTTGAGCTCCCCAGTGGCTGTTGGGCTGAGGGACACTCCAGGGGGCATCGAAGCAACCGGAGAGCCAGCCCTGGGGCCACACACCCAATAAAAATGATCTGGAGGCCCCAGAGCACAGAGGGACATTCCAGAGCATGACCAAGAGGCATCGGTCCCTCTTGGGGCAGAAAACCCTGCCCTGGTCCTGGTTCTGCCACTCGCAAGCTGTGTGACTTCCGGCGGGTCCCCAAATAGCTCTGAGCCTCAGTGTCCTCATCTGTAAAATGGGAACTACCTGCCTTGTTTGTGTTGTGTCTTCAGGTTGGAGAGAGGACTGAGAAGAGGGGATTGCAAATCAATAGGGTGTTACCTTTATTACTCCTGTGGCCCAGAGCTAATAGGCCAGCAGAGTCTAAAATCTACCCTTTCTAAAGAGTCAGAGATTCCTTCACTTTCCGCAGCAGACAGGGCAGCCCAGGGTCTGACAGGCTTACAGAAGGCCTCCTTGTTATTTTTGTCAGCTACTCTTTTTTCGAAAGTTTTGGGTGACAGTCACTGGGATGCGTCTATTTTACAGATGGTCAAGTCACATACTTGAAGACATACAGATAGGCGCCGTCATATTTATAGACAAACACAGATGGACACACCCAGACATACACACAGTCACGTACAAACATACCGACAGACAGTCCCGCACACCCAGGACATGAAAGCAAATCAGGCTGGGACATTTTCTGTCTTCCCAGCTGCCTTCCCGGCACCCCCCAAACAGAGTCAGGTACATTTGTCCAATGAACAAATGAGAGAAGGAATGAATGAACGAATGAGCAGGTCGGGGGCGGGTGGACGGAGAGATGGATGGAAGCACGTGTCGTTTCTATAAGCAGTACCAGACACATCCTACAGCCCTCCGATCCTGTGGGCCCTGCGGCCACCCCTCTGCCACACCCCCCTTCCGAAGACCCTCTCATCTCTCTCTCCCGCTCCCCCAGGCACCGCGGCAGGTCCCCCGAGGACGGGCGGAAGTCCCGCCGAAGGCACTCCCACCGCTGCTCCAGGACCCTCGGCAAGGCCAGCCCCGAGTCCCGCTCCAGCCACCCGCCCAGCCAGCCCCTCCGGATGCTCAGCCTCCTGTCGGCCAGGGGTGTAGTAAGTATTCCACACGGCCTCCTCGGCCAGTCTTGGCCGTGACCCTCGGGGCAAGGTGAAGGCGCAAGTTCAGGGCAGTGTATGGCACATTTTAACTCAGTTTTGGGCAAACACCCCACTGGCTTTCAGACCTCCTTATTGATTAACAAAGTGGTCATTCACCAACCTTTGGCAGCACTCGGTTGGGGGGAGGAAGCAAAGCTAAAGTACCCAGGCTTTCTATTGGGGGGAGCACTGAAAAATACACGCTGGTCTCCAGAGTGACATCTGCAGGAATGCATGTGTGAGACACCGTAGCAGGTTTCTTTGGGGAGGAAGGAAGAGAGGGGGGTCTTTGATGTAGCCCAGGCATTCCAGCTTTCCAGTGAAGTCTGCATCTTTGATGCCAGCTAGCCTGCAGCTTTGATTAGCGGCCGGGATTTGATTTCACCTATAGAAACACGGCCTTGAATGTATATGAGAATTTTCCTTCACGGAGCTCCTAGCGCTTGATCTGTGTCCTCTCGTGTGTCCACACAAGGTCTCAGGGCATCGAGGGCGTGACTGCTCTCCCTGGTCCCTTCCACAGATGGGACAGAAAAACCAAGGCTCAGAGAGGTTACGAATCTGATTTAGCAGCCCAGCATTGAATGGAATCACGTGACGCTCCCTCAGGTCCACAAGGAGGAGCTGGAATATGACTTCAGACAGTCTGATGCCAGGAAGTTTCCTGAGCAAGGGATTCAGGGTTGGAGCTGAACTCAAGTCCTAGCTTTGCTACTCCCTAGTTGTGTGGCTTTGGGCAAGTCACTTCCCTTCTTTGAAACTCAGTGTTCTCATTGGTAAACTTGCAATAATACCACTTTCATGTGGGATTGGTGGGGACATCCAATAAGATAAAGTACGCGAAGGCCTTTTGTTGATGCTAAAGGGACAGATACACAAGCGGGAGGAGATGCAACATGGACGTAGCCTACAACCACGGCTGGCCGCTGGAAGGGACCTATCTCCTCTAGCTATGGGTGAAGCTGTAAATTTCAGGCGAGATGAAAGTGTGGAGAAGCTCGGGGTGCTTGCAGGAAGGTCAAGGAAGGGAAGGCAATGATAAACACTAGTTGGGCCTGGTTGATGCAAGTTATCACCTGCAGTGCATTCTGGGAAACTCTTCTTTACCAATCAAGGCACCCTGTGCCAGCAAGGTCTCATTTTGCCCAAATCCTCTGCCTAGCATTCACAACGTTCCCAGGGCCCCCCTTTGTAGAGGTGTCTTTGGTTGCTGAGTATTTTGCAGATGGAAAATGCCCACCTGCATTCCCCCTCCGCTGATGTCCTATAAAAGGTCTTCCCAGCATGGCAAAGAGTCTGGAGGCCTGGGTGGGAGTCTTGGCTTGGCTGGACAATTCCTTCTACCCCTCCCGGCTTCAACTTCCTCACCTGGAAAATGGGCATGATGATCTCATTTGTCTCCCAGGAGAATTGTTGCGAAGTTAGAAATCAATTCAATATAAGAGCCGTAAGAGATAGAAGAAGCAAGTCAAAATCACCCAGTCTTTCTGGTCGTGGTATTTGTGGTAGCCCATTTGGTGGCCCCCACTGACCCTCACTAAAAAGAGCCATTGGGAGCAGCTGGCTTATTTGATCACCTGCCTGGGATGGTTCCCTCACAGGCTAGGTCTGTCAAGATGTTGCGAAAGGCTGGATGTTCCTAAAAAAAAAAAAAAAAAAAAAAAAAGTGGGGTCCTCCCACACCAGCTGGTGAGGAACCAGACTGGCTGTTGGTTCTTGAAGACTGAGTGTCTCCCATGGGCCCAACCCCTATCAGAAGAGCTGAGAGCTCACCCATACCTAGAAGGGACAGGCGTTAAGAGCTCACCCAGCTCAGTGCCCTGATTCCAAGAAGAGAGACTAAGAACCTGAGACTCAGAGAAGAGAAATGACTTCCATGGGCTGTGTCAAGTTGGAGTCTTTCAAAACACAGGGCTATGATGATGCCGTCAAATCCTAGCTCTGAGATACGGAGAGTTACTTAAACCTTTCTGAATCCTTGTTTCCTCATCTGTTAAAAAAAAATGCAGAGAATAAGGCTCTTCTTCAAAAACCCTGCTGTGTGGACAAAAGCAAAGTAACATTGTAAACGGTTGACCCCGGTGCTTGGCACAGGGGAAGAACTCAGCAAATATTCGTGGGTGTTACGACTACAGCATCCTGGGTGCTCCCTCTACACTTACCAACCTTGGGACCTTGAGCAAGTTCCATAAACTTTCTGTGCCTCAGTTTTCTGTAAATCTGCAAAACAATGAGACCTGCCTCCTAGGAGGTATGGTATGGAGATTCAGGGACTTGATGTAAGTAAAGGTTTTATTTTTTTTAATATTTTTATTTATTTATTTGACAGAGAGAGAGAGCGATAGTGAGAGCAGGAACACAAGCAGGGGGAGTGGGGGAGGGAGCAGCAGGCTTCCCGCGGAGCAGGGAGCCCGATGCGGGGCTCGATCGCAGGACCCTGGGACCATGACCTGAGCGGAAGGCAGACGCTTAAGGACTGAGCCGCCCAGGCGCCCCTAAGTAAAGGTTTTAGATTGCAACAGGCAAGTGGGGTAATGCTACTTCGTGCTCGCTGCTAATAATAGTAGTGGCAGCAGTGAGAGTAACCATGGATATAGCAATGGGGTAGCGACGATATTTAGCAGCACTGGTGATAGTAGGAGTAGTCGTGGTAATAACAGTACCGCTCCAGGTCCAGGCTAGCCCGTGCATGACCTGGGACCAGAGCCAGCCCCCCTCCCCTGCTTCCTCTGCTCTCAGCTTCCTCTGTCCTAAATAGCAGCTGCAGCCCTAATGGCCCACCCCACCCCATTCCTGGTTGCCTGACTCCTGGGGGCATCCGATACCCCCAAGTCTAGCTCTCTGAGTGCCCTCCACGCTAGACCCTTTCTCCTCTTCTCTCCTGCAAAAGGCAGAGAGGGACAAAGGTGCCAGGTTGGACCCCAGGTTTTCTGAGAGTCCTGGCCCAGGATTTTCCTGAGCTCCCTCTTAAAGAGAACAGCAGAGTCACTGCACCTGAAGAATCCATCCAATCACTCATTCAAATCTACCAATTATCTCCCAAAACATCTATCAAGGGTCAGCTCCGCCATGGTTCTCGGGATTCGGTGAATATAGAACAGTCTGTGCCTTCTTGAGAGGGAGACAGACAAGGTAAAAACTGTAAAAGACAAGACACAACAATTAATGCAGAGATGCTGAGATGGGGTGGGAGGTGGCAGGCAGGGAAGGGATGCTAGGGTTAGCATTAGGTTGGGGCAGAGAAGGCAACAACTGAGAAACTAGTGGTGAGCAAGAATCAGCCAAAGGAAGCGGGAAACAAAGACTGGAGTCGGGGATGGAAGCAGAATTCCAGGGCAAGAGTTGGGGTTCTGGGCATAAGCAGGAGCCTGAGTGTGGAGGGTCTTCTATGCCCTGGCTCCCGCCACACTCCACTGCAGGTATTTCCAACGCACGGCTCTTTAAAAAAATCAAGGATAGGCACATTACATCAGGGGGCATATCTGCATATATGAATATGCAAATTCAGGGTTGTGTCTTATTGAAATCCTAGTTGGTGAGCTAAAGATAACCTGAAGCCCTCTTGCTCAGTCAGAGCCCAAATCCAAATGGAGGGTCCCAAGGAGATGATTTAGGGACCCTTCACAGCCTCATTCATGTTCTTTATCTCCATTCAACCATCTTTGTTCAAGGCATCAGGGAGACAGAGTTGAATAAAACACTCTTCCTGAACTCCAGGGCTCAGTCTGGTAGTCAACAGAAGACTGCACTACAGTGAGATAAGTGTTGTAATTAGGGCTGAGATTGAGTCAGTGAGCACCAGTTCCTCCTCGGTTGTCGAATATTCAAAAACTTGCACACTAGTTGGTTAATAGACCCTGTCACCACCCTATCCCCCCGAGTCACCAAAGCCACCCCCTCCCTCCCCTGGTACCTCGCGACCTCCTCACAGTTCAGCAACTAGAGTGATACCTGACAGCCGTCAGCACCAAGGCCAGCTACCTTCAGATGAGGCAATGTCCACACCCCACCAGTTGCTAAATATCCAGACCGTCAGCCCTGGTGGTGATGGAAGTCAGTACAATGTCGAGTAAGACCGCAGAGAAGGGACAAGACAGTGCTGTCTTGGCGCCTGAGAGGGCTTTACAAATAAGGGAACATTTGAGCTGGGCTTTAAAGGATGGGTTCCCCAAATTGAGATGACTGATGAATAAAGGGAGGGGGAGATACCTCTATGTACCAGGCACTTTTGTTAGAACAAAAGTAAAGCAGCATTAGAAACTATCCCATACTCTACCCAGTTGTTGCTGTTATTGCCATTTGATCCACAAAGCAGTTCTTCGAGATAGATGCAATTATTATCACCATTTTTCAGACAGGAAAACAGGCTCACAGAGCTGAAGTGACTTCGGTAGGTGGCCCAGTTGGGAGGAAGGGGAGCTGGTATGAATTGTGGCTTGTGTCTCAGAAGCTGACTCTGATAGCCAGAGTACCGACTGGATGACAGAGGGGTTGGTGGCACCAAGGTTTGGCCAAGCCTTTTCCCTGTTGGCATGGGGCTCTCTGTCAAGTCTGCTCTCCCTGGAGAGGGAATCTGGGAGAGGGCTCATCACAACGGAAGCTAGACCAAGGAGAAGCACAGGCTCCTTTTCTCCTCCTTCTGCCTCCAGCTTGGGCCAATAGTTGCCATGTATTCTTTACCAACAAAAACCTGCAGATGCCATGACAAGAAGAGGAAGAAGGAGGAGGAGGAGAAGGGCAGGAAGTAGAAGAGAAAGAAGAGGAAGGAGAAACAGAAGAGGAAGAAGGAGAGGAACAAGAACAAGAAGGAGAGCAGAAAGAACCTGGGGTCCATAAAAGAGGGCCTCATGAAATCTGTCAACAGGAGGAGGCAGTAGAGTGCAGTGATGAAGTCATGGGCTTTGGGGCAGATCTATAGACTCTGGGGTTCTTGATCTTGTCTCCCTGGGCAACTCCGGGTGACCCTGGGTAGCAACAACAACCAGTGCCAACTGAGCACCTACTATGTGCCAGGTGCTAGACTAAATTCTTTACATGTACCACCTCATCTATTTCTTATAATAGCCCTTCAAGGGAGTTTCCACTAATATGCCCATTTAAGTGGGCGCCTAGAAAATGGCAGCCATGTTCTGTGGCCTAGAACAATTCAGTGAAGAGCAGCTAAATGAAATGGAGAGGTTAGGATCCAAGCCCAGAAATTCTGCCCCCAGAGTCCAGGTGCTTAATGACATGACTTCCCTTGTGTCATTTCACTTCCCTGGGCCTCAGTGTCCTCATCTATACTTGGGGCTAATATGATTATTAGAGCTGCGTGGAGAGCTTTTAGCTCAACCTACTTCATAGGTTGTGAGGATGGAGTGAGTTGGGGTATCTGTCCATTTGAGAAATATGTATTCAGCACCTACTGTGTGCCAGGCACTGTTCCAGGCACTGGAGGAACAGCAGTGAACAAGACAGACAAGGATCCTACCCTCATGCCGTTTCAGTTCTGTGCGAGAAACTTAGCCCAATGCTTGGGACATAACTAACACTCAATATGCAATCGTTGCTAGCATTATTATTTGTCATCTCAGTGGTTGTATTAAGCTTGCTCCTAATAAACCCAGATGTGATGTTTTTGAAGTACCTCTGGGTTCAAAAAGCTTAATCATATCCACAATCTCAGGTGAATTTCAGAACAAGCCTAGGAGAAAGGCAGGATGGAGGTATGCATCCCATTTTGTGGACAGGGAAAAGGAGGCTAAGGGGAAAGCATATGGTGGCCCTGGCCTTCAGACCCCTGACCCAGGCTCTCACACATTCTGCAAAAGCCTTCAAGCTCTCGCTCAGCCAAGAGACTCAAACGTGC
The DNA here is from genome assembly GCF_037043125.1 of Eumetopias jubatus. NCBI lineage: Eukaryota > Metazoa > Chordata > Mammalia > Carnivora > Otariidae > Eumetopias > Eumetopias jubatus. Next base: position 78,665,085 of record NW_028274822.1, on the reverse strand, counting down.
CACACCGTTCACTGCAGTTTCGAGAGGAGAGGGACCAGAATGCAGAGGAAAGGCAGTATGAGACGGGGACTTTGCGGGACCTGTTGTGGTTGTTGGGTTTTTTTTAAATGGAAAGTGGGCATAGCATTGTCAACTTTTACTTCTACCACGTCCATTCAGAATAAAAGAAAACCACAATTTTCTATCACAAAGTGACATCTTACCACCAGAAAAGGTAGTACCTACATGGCCTCCGAAGAAAGGATGAGCCCTTAAATCAAATGCATTTAGCTAGATGAAAAACTCATTACATTGAACTTAACTTTTCTCCATTTCAATTTGGGCTGGTACAGAATTTGTCTGACTGGATCCCTATCGAGATTTTTGAGAACCGGTGGGCTGGGGGCCCTCAAAGCTACCATTTCCCCTCAGCTTCCTGCCCAGGGTGGGGAGGTGCAGAGACAGAGGTGGCCAGGCCATGTCCTGTGGCCCAAGGTCAATGGCAGTGCACTGCTCCGTGGGATCGCCCTAGCCCTGAAGGACTCTGTTACCTTCTTGCTGTCCCCACATCCTGCCTCCTCTCACGCAGACTCCCAAAGGTCAACGAACCCATTCTTTTTCTGTCTCCCTAATTAGTGTACAAAGGAAGATGAACAACAGCAAGGAAAATGAACTTAATGTCTTTGTGGAACAAAAGGATTTTTTTTTTCTTTAAGGAATAACCAGAACCGTTGAGCTAAAAGCTCTCCACGCAGCTCTATATTCACATGAGAATTCCCAGTCCCCCATATGGCAGGGAGGGGAAAAAAAATTTACAGCCATTTCTCTCCATGGGGCCATTTGAAGCTCAGTAAATGGACTTGTTCAGTTTAATTGGAATTCTCTTCTTGATTGTATTTTTGTAACCTATTAGGCCGTGCTGCCTCTTGATCTCAGAATTCAGCTGAAATTAAATTTTGAAGTGTAAGTGAGAGGTTGCCTTTTTTCCCCGTTCTTGATTAAATAATGATCTGAAACAAAAACAATAAATAACAGTGCAGGCCTCCCTGGAGGGCTGAGAGAGACTCCCAGTGAAATGCCAGGAGCTGGAGTTTGTGGTGGGGGGATTTAATTACTTATTAGAAAAACCCAAGTGTTAATATGGAGTATATTAAGGAACAAGGAGATGAGTCAAGCTTATGATTTCAAGAGAGAAAAAAAAAGAATCAGAACTTCACATTGGAGGGGGCCAAGGGAGTAAAGGGGAAACACTTGTTTGCTTTCTTCCAATGGCCATTAGTTTGTGAAATACAGTATGTCCTTAGAGGGGGGAAAAAAGTCTGAGATTGGCCATCCTGATCCAGAAGGGAAGAGCTTGTCATAGCTCCAGGGTCTGGATATGGCTTAATGGCTCTGGTCTCCTGCTTCCTTCCACTGGCAAAAGCCCAAGAGGGATGAAAAGGATCAAGCTGGGGAAGATGGAGCAATCGATTTTCATAGTTTTGGAAGGGAAAGATGGAGCATACAGGAAGCACTGTGTTTGTGGTGACTTTGGAGTGGTCAGGGTGGCAGCAGACACTTAGAGGGTTACAGACTCAGATGTCTTAGGGGCCAGGCAGTTAACAGATAAAAGCAACTGAGATCTCGTGGGGCTGGGCACCAGAAAAGCCTAAAATGGGCAGCTGCAATTCTCTCGAGCTGATTATTAGCAAGCAAGGATGTGGACCCAGCATTGTCAGATCTTATTCTTCAGCACAAACTAGAAATAGAGCTGTTATGTGAAACTGCCCCGTTCTACAATGTTGGTAGTTAGTTCAGAGTTACTGTCAAGCAGGCTGTGTATTCAAGTACATATATACTAAGTGGGCTAAAGAAAACGTAGCTGAAACAAAACATAACTTGGCCTGTCAGTTTTCTAATGGTGATGTGGGGGTTGAAGCAGATGCTGTTCATTTATATCCCTCCACCCTCTCCGCTTCAGGGCACATGGCCAACCTCCAGCTTCCGGAAGATGCTCTCTGGCCGCCATAGACTGCTTTGCTTGGCCGTGTGGCAGTATGGACGCCCTAGAGAATTGACACCCACTGGGTGCAGCCTTCAACCTATGAGTGATGGGGCATGGGTGTATAAATACCCCAGCTCCCTCCTCGGTTGGGTCAGTTCCTCACTGGCTCCCAGAGTGTCCTCCAGCTGCCCTCCATGGTAGCTGGTTTGATAACCCATCTTTCATTGGTGCTTCTTCTCCCTCATCTCATTTTCCCACTCCCCTATAGAAGTTCCTTGTCCTCTCAAATCAACTACTAGCATTCAAATTCCTGTCTTGATTTTAGGGATAATCCATATTAAGACAGATGTTTTGTTTTGGTTTGGTTTTCACTTGGTAATTAAACAGAGCTTACAGGGGCTGAGTTTTGAGGCCAAGCCCCACAGGTAGGCAGGCCTTTGTGAAGATAGGCAAAGAAGAACAAGGCCGATATGGAGGAAGGGACCAGAGTAGACCACAGAAGAGTTTCCTGGTATGAGGGTTCCAGGTCTTAAACAGGGGCCCCACGTACCATGAGGGCATTGTTACTGGACAACGGTGGGTCTAGAATGACTCCTCCTAGCAAGTGTCTTGAGCAGTGTTTTGCAGCCTAGCTGGGAGGACAAGGGCAAAGGTCAGTTAATGCTTAGAAGAGAAATTCTCAACAGATGAAGAACTCTTCAAAGATGAATTTTGAGAGGGCTGTTATGTAAATGAGGAGCAAGTAGGAGCCATGTTGTCATGTCAACGAGTAGACAACTATTGGCATCTTATGTGAGTGAGTACTTGTCTAGGAAGGAGCAGAGACAAGAACACAGAGGCCTCTGTTGTGGGCCTATCATGAAGGTCTCCTTTGCATTATCGTGGCTGTCAGCGCCCCCTCCCCCCCCCCCCCGCAAACACACACACACACACATTCTGTCTTTGGCTCCCCTCGATATCTTTCCTCCTCTTTGCGTAGAGTGAATAAAGAGCTCTGGAGAAGGGGGAGTCTGAAACAAAGAGGCCATTAAACTATCCAGATTTGTCTGGCCAGAGGGAGCATCTTTCTATAATCTGAACAAAGTACAGGCTAACAGCCCTGTTGTGTGCAAATGGCCAGCCCCAGCCCATTTTTTAAGCTGACTTCCCAGGGTAGTAGACTGTGGAAGGGAAGTAAGGAGAACAATCTTAGCTTGTCTCATCTGGAAGTCTTCTCGATCTGGAGCTTCCCACCTCAGCCTGGAACTTAGGCTGTTGAGAATGTGTAGACAGAGCCTCTGGGGGCTTTCTCTAAGGATGCTGGATCTGAGGCAGGGCCAGGAAGGAGAGGAAGAACAGAGGGTATTCCTTCTCTCTGCCATAGGCCTGCACCTGGAACTCAGTTCTAAAGTTTATCTCTTGATCACACAGCCAGCCCTGAGCTGGTCTTGGGACACCAGCCATCAGCCAAGAATCCACCTAGTTTTTTAGAATGATTTTGAATATGATGGGGGCCAGTCCCTCCTTTAAAAAGCCATCAAGTTGCTGAAGTTGGCAGTTACCCAGTTGGACCTCACCAGGGCCTGATCACTCAGCCATATTAACCACTGAATCAAATTAGGATGGGCCCCGGCTTCTGAGCTCAGGCTTGTAAGGGGCTATGGAGCAGCTTTGTTCATTTAGCCAGATTTAGTGAGCAGTTACTCTGTGCCAGGCACTGCTTGGTTACTTAGGCACAATATTGAACTGGTCATGCATGGCCTCTGCCTTCAACAGACTCCCACTCAGATGGAGAGACAGGCAATAAAACAAGCAGTTATCCCACTGAGTAACAGTGCTGTGGCATACAGAAGCCACTCATTTTTGAAAGAGTAAAATGAATGAAAGATCAAATGAATGAATAATGGAGTGTTGTGCCATCCTGACCTGGGGGGTTAGAGAGGGCTTTCTAGAGGAGGTGATATGTAACCTGGAGGATGTATAAATTTAGCCATATGAAATGAAGTAATGGGGAAGAGTGGCAGGGGAAATGGCATGTGCAAATGGCCTGGGGTTGGGAGAGTGAGCTGTGGTGGCAGAACCGAGAAAATTCTAACCAATCGGCTTAGGTTATGGGGGCCACAGTGGGGGTATTTGGAAGAGATGAGGCCTGTGAAATACTCCAGGTTGTGTTGTAAATTATATTGTCATCATGTCGAAGAATTTATATTCATCCAAAGAAATGGGACTTTTAAACAAACAGGAGATATTGGTATTTTCAGGCACCAGGGTCAACCCAATGAGAACATTGCAGAGGACCTTTATCTCTGTTTCCTGGAAAGGATGGAAAAGCATGATGCTTGATATAGTTCTCAGTTCTAATCACACAAGTTACATGTGGATAATGGTCATGGTCAGGTGGAGACGTGCTGAAAGTGTGTCTGTGATCTCAGGGTGTAGGAATGAGAAGGTGAACAGGGCAGAGTTCCCTTCTGTATCTACTAGCCTAGAGGGGGCTCACACTCAGGAAATCCTTGCCCATGGGGGCCCATGATGCACCAGGGCAGATGCTTTGAAATTGGTAGTCAGGGCTGGGAACAAGGACTTGGGGAGAGGAAGGCCAGCCTGGATGCCCCCAGGTAGCAAGTCAGTTATAATGGATAGATAATGGAAGCTGTCATACTCACAGGCCCCTTCATTAGAGATCTTCCAGCCTGGCCCCCTCCAAAAGGGCTTGCCTAATTCACTTGTGATATACTGGCCACCAAACATTCACCATCTCTGAGGCAAAGATTATCCATACCCATCCTCGGACCAAGGCTCAGTCCGAGAACCCATCAGACCCCATGATGCTTTCTCATTCATGACGCAAGTGGTAGAGATACACATGTTGCCATTGAACTCCCAGAGCGGGGAAAGATACAGCATTCATACTGCAGACGGGAAGACAAAAAGGAGGAGCTGAATGGGAACAGGGCCTTTACATTGTTTTTAAAGAAGTCTCACTCAACAAAACTCCAGTTGAGCAATATTCTTTTGAGGTCCCTTGTCCCAAAGCAAAGCTCGCCAGATCACCAGGCAGATAAAGCAGCAGCTGTGCTGGGTAGAACTTGGTAAAGCTGGACCATCACCTTGTCTGTGTGCAAAGCCTCATGGGAGAATGCACAAAGGAAGTTCCGCCCCCCCCCCCCAGAAGCTGACATCCTGAGCTGCCAGAGTTTGCTGTTACCCTCGCAGCTCTGGTGTCTCTGCGTCTCACCTTCATGACCAATTGCTAAGAAGACAGACACGGTTCTCTAAGAAAGCCCCAAAGTCCCGCTCCTTTAGGCCCAAGGTACAAGGAATGAGGGGTGGGAGGGAAGCAGACTCTTGATGGTGAGGCCTTGCTAATATGCATGGGGCCCAGGGCAAGAGTAGAAAAGGAGTCCCACACACTATCCGTCTCAATGTTTATAAATCAAGCCAGCAAACATAAACATAATATGTTCTCCTGTCTTGGCAAACATACCTTGGAAATGGATCTGGAAAGTCAGGTTTGATTTTAGAATCTCACACCCCTCGGAGTGGCCAGCCACAACATGGCAGTGTGGTGGGGGGGCGGGGGTTGGGGACCCTGCCTCAAGGCCCTGGCCCCTCCCTTTCTCCTCCTACCACTTGCACCAACCAACACCATGGGCCTCCCCCACATACACGTGGACACCTCAGCCTGAACATCGAAGCTCTGTCCAAATGGCCACCCTTGGACCTGAGAGCGTGCACACCTGAAGCATGGTGTGTCCCCAGTAGAAGAGATCCATGGATGAGCCTGCAGAGACCCTGGAACGGGGCTCAGAGGCCATTTAAACAGAGAATTCTGGGATCTCAGAGACCCATAAGGTGCTCTCAGGGAAAGTGGTTTCCAGGTAGTGTCCTCCCGGCCCCACAGATTTCTTGCTGCCTGAGGATGGTTATCGCCTGAAGATGGCTATCGCCGGAGGAGGCCCAGGGCAGGAGTCCCTCTTGCCCACAGCTAAATAAGCACGCTACTGTTGGCAGGGACCACGGTGTCATCACGGCTGTGACACTGGTCTGAACGTTTAAAGAAAACCATGCACTGTGCTTCTGAATACATCATTGCCTTCCCAAGGGCTGGCTCAACTTCCGTTCCTCCTTCATCTGTCCCAGATCAGACCCACACAGGACTCTGGGAAGACCTCCCCATTCCCACTCACCCCAAGGCCAAATGTCCCAGTGCCTCCCAACGCCCTTTGTCCCAAGCACATCCTCGAGATCTTGACACCTCCACAGAGGCAAAGCTCTAGCCCCACTGCATTTTCAGCAAGGGTTTCTTGATCCAACTTGGGCACCAAGGGACTGACGAGGTTAGTGTTGATGGCTTGAGGTCCCCTTGCTGAGAAAACCAAAGAGAACTGATGCCTCACCTAGTAGGAACACTGAAAAACCAAAACTCAAAGCTCAGGGCCAAGTGTGAGGGTGTGCAGAAAGGTGTGTGTTTTTTCTTGTCATTTTCGACTCTAATGATGGACTCACGTTGCCCGCTCTTCCCTTTCTCTTACACCTTACCTACCTACTAAAGGAGGAGCTCTTGCTTGGTAAGTGGATATAATCCGCAAAGACATGAGAGAATTTATTAGAAGCCACTCGAGAGCCTTAGCTACCTTCTCCAGGGGGAAAAGGACACACACAAATATCCGTAGAGAGCTTTTTTTTCGTTTGTTTTCAGTCAGACTATTTGACTTCCATTTTTTTTGCCCCCCTTTTTTTTCCCCTTTAGTTGAAAACTACTAAAATGTCATTTTGTGACCTTGACTTTATATTTAAAAAAAAAGAAAACTCTCTTTATTTCATTTCTTTTCCCCATGCGATATTTGTTTAGGGTTCTGTTCAGGGAACTTTTTCTTTAAAAAAAAAAAAGTCAAATTCATTGAGGATTTGGTTGAAGTTTAAAATTTTGGCTTTATCTCTCTTTTTTTTTAAGTTAAAAGATATATGTTTTTCATGCCCATTGTCCCATTTCTTTTTCCCTTCCCCTTCCTTCATTTTTATTACTGTTTTAGGTTAAGGGTGTGACACACCCCCCTTTCGATTGAGTTGTCTCTTTTGTTTGAGTTAATTCATTAGAAATTAAATTTTGTATAATTTCCTTTTTCTTTGGTTTAATCTGGATCGCATGCTTTTTCTCTGCATGATACCTAAATCTTCCAGTTATTCTAACAGGGGGTAAAAAAATATCTCCTTTCTGTGGAATTCTTTCAGGAATTTGTGCTTTTGTTTTTTTTTGGCGTCTCTCTTTCCTCTTCTCTCTCTCTCTCTCTCTCTCTCTCTCTTTCCTTTCGTTACAGTGCATCATGACGGTAAACATTTCTTGGTTATTTAGACACAGTGCACAGGCCCAGCGATCAGCAGTGTCCAACGGGTGTTTTTGCTTTCAGATCACTGGGTCGGGGTCTGCAGCTGACCTCTTTACCAAAACAGCCAGCCCGCTCACCACCTCCAGAGGACGCTCCCAGGAGTATGACTCAGGCAATGACACCTCTTCACCACCCTCCACGCAAATCAGCTCAGCCAGGTCGCGGGGCCAAGAGAAGGGGAGCCCCAGTGAGGGCCTCACCAAAAGCCGGGAGCTCAACTGTGGCAACACCTCTGATTCAGGGAACTCCTTCACCACCTCCTCACCCCAGAACAAGGGGGCCGCTTTGGAGAATCTCTCCCCCACCAGCAGGGGCAGAGAGTCAAGGTCAGTGCACCTGGGCTGGAGGAGGGGTCGAGGGAGGAGGGTTCTGCCTTAGCTCTACCATCTCAGTCTCTCACCTTAGCCCTGTACCCATGCACTTCCCACCCCTAACCCAGGAGGCTTTGATTTGCAAGAGAGAGAAAACTCAAACTGGCATAATTTGGGGGTGGGGGGGAATCCAAAGATATCAGCTTCAGGTACATCTGGATCCAGGGACTCAAAAATACATCCTTGAGATTCTGCCTTCCCCATTACATCTTTCATCTCTGCTTCCCTCTCTATTGGCTTCATTCTCAAGCAGACCCTCCCCAAGCATGGGCACATATGCCAACAGCATTCACATATGCTAACCATTCTATCTGTTTAGCCAGCCAATGGAAGGAGAATGCCCCTTTCCCAAAAATTTCAGCAAAATACCAGGGCAGATTCTCATTGTTTCTGCCTGGCCCATCTCGGGTCATTTGCCCACCCTTGGACCAGTCACTCTGGCCCAGGAGATGCTGTGCTCTTGGCAAGAATATGTCACATGCTACCATCAGGGTTAGTGAGTAGTCTTCCCACATACACAAAAGTTGGGGGAGGTCCAGTTGTCTGAAGGAAAAGTCAGGGTACTGATATCAGGAAGGATGGAGATGGGCAGGCAAAAACAAATATCAGTTTTACCAGTAATCTCAGGAGAAAGTCTAACATTAAATTCATTTAAAGTTGCTGTCATGTAAAAACATTTAAATGTACTGAAACCTTGTGTCAACACAAAAACCTGCTCCTGGATGTTTGTAGCAGCTTTATTCATAATGGCCCAAACTTGGAATCACCTAAGACATCCTTCAGTAGGTGAATAAACTATAGTACATCCAGACAAGGGAATAATATTAAAAAGAAACGAGCTATCAAGCCATGAAAAGACGTGGAGGAAATTTAAATGAGTGAAAGAAACCAGTCTGAAGGCTACATATGGTACAGTTCCAACTCCATGACATTCTGGAAAAGGCAAAACTAAGGAGACAGTAAACAGAGCAGTGGGTAGAGATGTAGAGAGGGCAGGGGTTAGAGAGGGCTGCTTAGGTGGAGCACAGATCCATAGTTTACGTTTCTCAAAACCCATTGGGTTCACAAGAGTGAACGCTAATGGAAACCGCGGACTCCGCGTGATGATGTGTCAGTGGAGGTTCAGTGGTGGTAACAAATGTATCGCTCTTATGTGTGATGTGGAGAGTGGGGGAGGTGGTGGGTATGGAGAGTACGGAGGGTTCCCATATACCTGCGGCGTGTACATGTGTGCCTGTGTGTGAGTGTGTGTACTTTCACACCTTGCTAGATGCAGTTTTCCTGCAGAGAACCTTGCGTGCAGTGGCTTATGAGCCAGTTTGTAAACTCTACTTCATTACCCCCTTACCCTCTTATTCAAGAAATCACAGCAAAATGCTAATCACTGAGGATAATGTCACAATTACGGCTAGTAGAAATCGCTGCTCGTTGACTATCATTCATTCAGCTACTTACCCTCTCCTGGTTATCAGGCACCTCCTAGAAGCCAGCCACTCAGCCTGGTGCTGGAGAAAGGGAAATGGCACAGTCCTTTTCCTCAGGAGCATATAATGAGGCAGATGCAGG